>NW_022987625.1:1225207-1360207 GCF_902827165.1 Trematomus bernacchii
GTTAGTTCAAAGCAAAGCCACTCCTTTTTTATCTCTGTATTGTAACGTTGGGGTGTGTGGGGGGGCAGATTCTCGTCATCTCCTTACTGGGGTCCTCTTCTCTCTGTACACAAACTCTCTAGCTCTCTCATTCACTCTCATGGCTTCTCCTACCAGCTACGCAGACGACACACAACTGATTGTGTCTATTCCTCGGTCTGGAACCCAGGTGGTCGCACCCATCTCTGCTTGTCTGCCTGAAATCTCAGTGGATGTTTGCTCACCACCTGAAGCTCAACCTAAACAAGACTGAACTGCTCTTCATCCCAGATAAGGACTCTCCCATCCATGACCTGTCCATCAACATTGGTACCTCCGTTGACCCTGGACGACCAGCTGAACGTCACTGCTAACATTGCTGCTACATCCCGATCCTGCAGATAAAACCTCTACAACATCAGAAGGATACGTCCCCTACTGTCCCCTCCTGTCCCCTCCTGTCCCCTCCTGTCCCCTACTGTCCCAGGAGGCAACGCAGGTCCTGGTCCAGGATCCGGTCATCTCGCACCTGGACTACTCAACTCCCTCCTGGTCTACCTGCAAACGCCATCAGACCGTTACAGCTGATTCAGAATGCTGCAGCCAGACTGGTCTTCAACCCCCCACCCCCCAGTTCTCCCACACTACACCTCTCCTCCGCTCCCTCCACTGGCTGCCAGTGGATGCAAGAATCCGCTTCAAGACACTGGTACTGGCCCACCGAGCTGTGAAGGGAACAGTCCCTCCATACATCCAGGCCTTGGTTAAACCATACACTCCAGCACGTGCACTACGCTTGGCGTCAGCCAATCGGCTGCTACTACATCTCTGTGAGTGGAACAGGTACCCCTCAAAAACACGCCTGTTTTCTATCCTGGCTCCTAAATGATGGAAGAGCTCCCCATTGATATCAGAGCAGCAGAAACTCTGCATATCAAAGCAAAATGAAAACCCATCTATTTCGACTGTACCTTGGCAATTAAATGATTGCTGGAAAATACATTTAAAAAATAAATACTAGGCACTTTTTGAGTTAATTTTGTCCTTGTAACTAATTCACCAGCCCTTGTGATTGAAGTGAATATACAGTTTTCCTTGTTGTTTGGGGTTTTAATCTTTATGGTATTGCACTTATTGTAAGTCGCTTTGGACAAAAGCGTCAGCTAAATGATATGTAATGTAATGTCTGACCTGTTCTCAGCTGGCTTCACTTCCTAAACCAGGGGTAGCTGCTTGGTGTATATATTTTATTTCAATCGAAAAGATTGATAGGAATAAAATCCTCTGAGTATAATTAAATTAAAGATAGTTGGTGATGCCTCCCAGGGTGTGGGTTAGAAGGGCATCCAGCAATTTATAAGTAATGACATTCGTGTAAAGGAGTGGATTAAAATCTGAGTTACCATTAGCATTTAGCACTTTTTTGTTGTTAATTGCAGAAAATAAGGTGAAAACCTCCTAATTAAATACAATGTCAGCTCATATTCAACAAACCTTTGTCCATCCCGGAGGCCACAGACACCCTCTTGACCTTCACAGTAATTATTATTCTGCAGGCACAGTGTGTGGAGCTTGAATTGCTGAAAGGCAAACATGCTGTGTTAGTAGCTTCTTTCCTTCTCTCGGGACTTTAACATGGCTTTTAATTACTGCCATCTTTTGGCTGTCTGCACAGAAAATAATCATGTCAAAAACATTGGAGGACGTCTGTTCTGCGCTTCAAAGTGAGCTCAGTTTGTTTGATAGTCTGGCTCTGTATAACACGGCACAATCCAAAAAACTATTCTTTATTGTGAATAAACCAAGCCATATACAGTAAAGACGGAGTAACGTTTTTTTGTGGTTGTTACTGACAAAAAACTTCTTCAGGGACCTGGTTGGTATTCTGTGTGGATTCCTCAAAACACAAGTCACTCAGGAGTCAAGAACAACAAAGGCAAAATGACAAAGACAGAACCAATCCTCTGAGGATCATTGGGGACTAACGGAACAACGTTTCAAAGAATTACAAGTATACAGCCAAGATGTCGTTCTCCATAGCATCTAGTGGGACCTGGACCAAAATAGCGGAACAGTGCCTCACTCCCCAAAAATGAGGCCAGCAAACTAGGAAACATTGGACAACAGCCACATAGTGTGAGCAACCACTTTAGTATTAAATTACATCACTTTGAAAATAACTGTACAAACTTACAAACAATTTTTTCAATTGTGTCTTAACAGTAAGTGTCCATATTGAAATTGAATAGAGTTTTTTTGGAATCACTCCTCATCAATACTGAATATTTAGCGACCCCTTGAAAATGTGGTTTCAGTGTTAGTGATGGAAAACTACAGTGCAGAAATATGTTCCCAAGTTTATCTGAAGCCAATATGATTCTGTTTGAAATACTCCTGGAAGATATCCTGTTCACTTGTCTGTGTGAAATCCACCTTTATCTTACACTCACTCCAATGCAGCGAGGGAAACGAAGGGAATGTTACTACCTGAAGATACTTAAACGGTCCTACGTTTGTTTCCGTGATAATCTTTTTTTAATATATCAACCCAGTCTCCAGCTCATTTACTTGATCAAACAGACCCATAATATATTTTATTTTTAGAGTTCAAAACCTTGCTGCAGGTTATTTTTGGTGACTCTGACAGAAAATACATAAGCCCCAGAGTAAACACAAGTGTGATGTGAGAGCCAGACTGTGGTGGAGGCCTGAATCTGCCACTGTGATGAAGAGCCTGTGTTTCTGCTCCGCCTGCCACAGTGATACCTTGACTCCGCATTTGGGGACATATTCCTGGGCTGCAAACAAAGCTAACTCTGCTTCAGTTTGCAGGTTGTATGTTCACACAGAGGGACACAGAGAAGGTCATGCCTCTTACACTGTTAACCTATTGCCCAATGAATTTAACAAAAGAAGGAATGTCTCATTCTTTCAGCCGACTCTGTTCAAACTCTGCCCGACCCCAGTGCCTTCGTTTTTCTTCTTCTAGTTCACGGATAGTCCAGCTGTAGTCCAGTCTCCACTTCAGGCTATTGTTCTTATGAGCTAAAGAAGAAATCATTTGATCTACTGCGTGCCACCATGTTCTCAGAGACAACCTTATGATGGCCGCACCAGTTTTCCGCAGGATCATTTGAGCTTTATTATTTGTTGAGGCTAAATGAGTCCTGTTAACTACAGCAGTATGACCCCAAATAGATTTGGCTGTGATTTAATTGCAATAAACGTATATCAAACAGGTGTCAAAATAACTGCCTAATGGTGATGATTATTAAAGAAATCTGAAAGTTTTCATTTTTTTGTTAAATCTTGGATACATTTTCCTTTGAATAAACATTATACTAATGATCAAATCCCAGAAAAGGGCACTTCCTTATGAACATGTGGTATTCATTAAAGGTCCCCTATTATACTGTTTTTCATCAAATATTATAGGTCTCAGATATATACAGAGCCTGTCTCTGATTGGCTGAAACACCAAACAGATCATTGCAGCATCCCATAATCCCCTCTGTTTCAGCCCTGTTTCCAAAGTGCTGATTCTCTGTCTGTTACTTTAGATGAAAATAAGGAGCCCCTCCCCACGCCCCTCTGAGAGAGATTTGGTTAAAAAGAACTCAGTGCTCTAGGAGGAGATTCAGGTGATAGGGGGGGGGGGGGGGGGGGGGGTTACCTTGGTTGGTGATTGGCTAATGGTTACACAAGACAAAACATCGTTATGACATCATCAAGTGGCCAAAATCTGATCAGCTCATTTTCAGACAGGTTTTTATATAAATGGATCAGGACAAAAAGAGAGAGAATCTTTGTTCCTGAAACTTCCTGAGTCTCTTTACACAGAGGGGACACATGTTGCTTTAGAAAAGACATGAAAAAGTGGATTTTGCATAATAGGTCCCCTTTAAGGTGAAAAGAGAAATGTATTACAAGCTTGTCTTGCAAAGAGAGTTTGTAAAATATCACTCGACACAAACTAACCTCACAATAGGAACTGTTTACGATACAACAAGGTTTACAAGGCCTGATGGGTGCTCAGATTAAAAGGGGAACCTCATTGATTTCATATCGCAGAAAAAAGGGGCTCACTGGCATTTCTCATAATGCACCATCAGGTTGGACTGGGTACATCTCCTCCAGAACTTCATAAAATAATACACTGCCAACATAATATAAACAAGGTCTTTGGTAAATCCATCAGAGGCATTCTGATTGGTGATTCATTAATGAACACCTCGCTGCACATTATCACTTACCTTTGTCATTGATAGGATAACAACACAATACTGGCTTCACGATTTTCTTCTTGACATGTGATTATTAATAAGGTGTTAAGCAGATAGATAGTGACAATATTCATATGTTAAACAGTATGTTACCTATTTTGTATACTCTATAATAAAAATGAAGAACAATATGTTTTTAAAACTTTATTGTATAGAAGTAACCTATTTCAATAGAACACGGTAATGGTAAAGGGTGACTTTTTTCTTAAGGCCTGCTGGTGCAGTCACTGGGAGGCAGAACTACTGCTGCCTATAAGCAGAGAATATACAAATAAAGTCCTCTATACCTCCGAACAATGGATGCACTATGAGGTTCAGCAGAAATACCATTTGAGTTCTATGGCAGGACAACAATCTTCTTCTCCAGCTTCTGCTCAGGGAAGATGAACCTCCTCATCACGTCATCGAGCTCCTCCAGAGCCAGCTGAGCGTGGAGCACCGCAACGTCATCCGGGTCGGAGCGCACCACCCACTTCAGAGCCCGGTACAGGTCCAACAGAACATCACTGAGAACCTATAGCAGTCAGAGAGAGGGACAGAGGTTCACGGCTCTGCTCATTACACAGGGAACAGGGTTACCACAGACACTTTGTTGTTACCGTTTCATTTGTATTCTTATCAAAGTAAGTGTGGACACTAACTTGGTGTATATCATTAGAATTAATCAGCAAAAACTTCTACAAAAAGACCCAAGTTGTATGTAACCACATAACTGTTAAAAGTTTGTTGAGTACAAAGCAAGAAAAAGGAAACTTGGAAATTAACTGTCAAGGTGTAAAAACAACAAAAACGTCATAAAGCACAGATAAATCTGCAGCTTGGCAAAGAGAAATTGCATTGAACATCCAACTGTTATTTAACTCATTCAAGGCTTTTGTTGCCATATTTAAACTGAAAGAGTAAATACATGAAGACTTTTCCCTTAAATCCTTAAAAGGAAAAAGAGAAAAGGAATGAATAACTGATGGTGATTGAGGCTGTGTTCAAATGTTCATGCTGTGTGTGTGTGTGTGTGTGGCGAAACGATGCGAGCGGCATAGCATTGTAATACACACTTATATTTAACTTGACAGAAAAAAAAAATGAATCGGACACTATTCTGTTCAAATGGTTGATTTTCATCAAGCAGCAAAATACCTAGCTCCCCAGGTATAATGTCTCATAATGGGTCATAAACTACAACTCAGACAGAGCAAGACACTCAAATATGTCACCTCTAAAATAGTAATACACATTTGATCAGTTATTAATCCAGAGAATAGCAATAACAGATCAATGGCCAAGTAAACAATGCTTTATTTTCTTCCAATTAAAGAAACCTTTTATTAGATCCTATCCACTTTTCTTTTGTTCAGTGGTGGACTCACAGTGCATATTCCGATTGCTTACAGGATCAAGAGAGAGTCAGAGGAGCATGTTAACGGTGTGTTATCTTACTGATATCACCATTTCCAATGTTTCAGGTCAAACACACGGCCACTTGATGTGAGGCAGATACACAATGTATACGTCACAGAGGTTCACACTACAATTTGCAACATCAGAAATGCATGTAGAAAACCAGACAACAGTCATTTTGGGCATTCTTTCACAGAAGATCTGTTTTGACAGAGTGGAGGGAGGTTTGGAGGGAAAATGCGTCAGTAACAGTGAGAGGTGAGATGCAGAACTGCAGAAGACAGCCCCCCCCCCCAGCACCACACCTGGCCCCCTCCTCTCTCACATGGTGCTGCTCTGGCCCTCTCATCTGTTCTCATGTCACTGTGTGTGTCATTAGCCCTCAACAGCTGCTGCTGCTCTGTAATGACAGGACCTGACCTGGGACCAGCAGCTGCACAGAGCATCAGGAGTCACGTCACATTGGAGCCAGGGGCCAGCAGCTCACACACAGCAGTGTTCACTGAGCCCCCACAGGAGGAAGATTTTCCTTTTCTTTCTTCCGTATGTAACCCAAGTGGTCCAAGGATGAGAGACAGCGTGTTTTGTTCCCAGCTGAATTAACAACAAGCTGATTAATAGAGCAATACATATTTTAATCTATAGCAAGGATGTGACGACAATGAAAGGATAATGCTAATTTTAATGAATCTTATATCACTAGTTCACACAATAAAAAGAGCCAATATCACAATGAATAGTACCTTATATATATATATATATATATATATATATATATATATATATATATATATATATATATATATATATATATATATATATATATATATATATAGCTATAAATACATAAACTGGCAGAGGTGCTACCATGTCTAACCTTCAGACTTGCACAGTAATCAGTGAATTCAGAAAGCCTGGCTTGCTGCGTCTATTTCAGGAGGCCGAGGAACTGATGTGATCAGCCCGAGCCGAGGCGACTATCTAAGAACAACACTTCAGCAGAGACAGGAAACACACTGCACCATGAGAGGAACCACAGGCCATTTCTCAATGTCGAGTAAACCTGCTGCAGAGCCACTATTTCAAGTATACTACGTCATCGAGTGGCGCCGAAGGACTGTTTAAATGCATGTTAAATGCCCAGCATTCAGCGCCACTCGATGACGTAGTATACTTGAAATAGTGGCTCTGCAGCAGGTGTACTCGACATTGAGAAACGGCCAGAGACTGTGAAACACGGTGTTTCGAGTGAGTCTCCTTCCTGTGCTCAGTGAGAACATTAGTGTGTGACCCACAGGTAGACTGGGACTCTGAAACACACAGAGAGGACCCCTGCCTCCAGCAGTCCACACACAGACATGTCTACGCTTACTGCTGTCAATCAATTCAATCATTACATTTCTTTAATCACAATAATAAAATACATTTGATACCGCCCTCATAATTAATTTTTTTTTTGTGAAGGAACTGACCTTTGGCCCTAATAAAAAGGCTAACAGTAATGTTAGCTGAACTTTGGGGACTGAAGAGACACCTTCCCTTTTATTCCTTTTTGTCAAATATAATGTCAAAAACTAAGAAATGCATTTGTTAAGATTTTACAGGATTTATGAGCATTTCATTTTTCTGTTTATGTAAATGTAACAGGTCTTTCTTGACCTAAAGCTCAAGTGCAGGACATCAAGGTTCTACACAAAAGACAGAAATGACTTGTTCACAGTGTATCTTTATAGTCGGGCTGGCCAAGTTAACACTGACAATTATTTTATCGCGCATTAACAGTTTTTTTTAATTCATATTATTATTTAGAAAGTTCCGTGGCTCACTGGCTCTGGATACACATACAGACAGACCATGGGTCACAGGAGGGGCGGGATGTCGATCAGTATTGGCTTAGGATGGGCGTCATCTCAACCAATGAGAGCATAGGGGGCGGGCCTAAGACTGCACATGAACGGAAACAGAAAGAAGTGGCGGGACAGAAACATGAGCCGCGTTCACACCAAGTACTTTGCCGTACTTAGTGCCGGCACTTAGTTCCCCGGCACTTATTACCCCAGGGCACTAAGTACAGATCGCGTTCACACCGGAATAAGTTCCCTGAGGGAAGATTACGCAAATGAGCCGCTGACGTCACTCCGTCTTCTTCTGCTTTGGGTTTACTGGCAGGCCGCAAACCACTTCACGGTGTATACTGCCACCCGGAGTCCCCGGCCGGAAGTCCCCGGAGTTGGGGACTTCCGAGTAAATCGCCAGAACGCCGACACCTCCTCATCTCCACCGCTCCCATGTTTTATTTTGTGTTGCCATAAGTTAGTCTCTCTGCGTTTGTGCGCTGGGCGAATGCTAATGCTAATAATGCTAATGCGAGGATAATAAAATGGCGGAGTTTTACGGGGCGTGGTTTGCAATTCGCCCAGCCAATCAGAACTGGGGCACTTTTTTCCCCCAGGAAAGTACCATCTCTCAGCAGGCACTAAAAATGGGGGTAAAAGTTCCCGGCACTCAGTACTCTTTTTGGTATGAACGCGACATGAGGGGTACTAACGGAACTAAACGCGAAAAGTACGGGGAAAAGTACTCCGGTGTGAACGCGGCTATGGAGGAAGGTACCGAACTCTTACATCTCTTCAGACAGAGGAGTTGATAGAACCAGGGTTATTTGTAACCACTGCAAAGTTACATTTTCTTATCTCTGGACTCTGAGGGGAACTTCTATAACAAACTAGATACAACGTGAATGCCCTGACAGTGGCAATAGCTGTCAGGGAATAATTCTGTATACATGTTTACCTTTTGCCCTCTGACACAGATGCCCAACCTTGAGCAGCCGCTATCTCCCTTAAGGAGGGGCTGCCCTAGCATTTTGTTGTTGTTACCAGTTTGTGACCGGGCAACTCTCTGTCAGATAGTTATTGTTGTGGGACACCTGGAACACATCCTTCTCGGGGTGTAATGACCCCGAGCCATAAGCGACAACAAATGTGGTTCAGTGTCCTCAGCTGTTTAGTCTATCTATTGAAGAATGTTGATTATTACACTCTGAACTAGTTCAAACCTGGAGCTACAGGAGGGGTCTTCAGAATTGATTGTGGCATCTCAATCGTGTGGTCAAACCGTGGCCCGTGACATGTCTTGTCAATTCTCCGGCCGAAGCTCCAAATAAACCGTCAGTGTTTGCCATCAAAGCTCCAGCTCTCCTCGTGTGTCTCTGAGTCCTGACTGTCCATTGCTACAGAAGTTTCCCCCACAATAGCTTTATAATTTGTATTTGATTACATTAACTCATGTTTAAGTTGAGATTTACAATACATATTTTAACTGCTACTTTGTAAATGCAATACTACTGTTAAAAAGCACCTTATTTGTTTAAAGTGTTTGCAAACCAAATGTTATTGCCAGTGGTGGCTGGTGCATCTTTCTCCAGGGGGAGCTCTACCAAAATGTAAGCAAACGTATACACAAAGTAAAAACATATGTCATATTACAACGCAGGGCTAGCTCAAAGGCACCACAGAACTAGATACAGTCTATTATTTTAGAAAGGACGTGCCTGTTTTTGTCAATCTCCTTATTATGCTTACATATCCTTATCCTGTAGCCTTCATTACGTTTGACAGCTGTGTTTACTTTCCCAAACATGGCTAGTCGCATAGCATTTTCCATGTGGACTCTAGTTTGTTCATGCTTTTTAGAGTTTTCTGATACTATATAGACAAAAGTATTGGGCCACCTGGGGCACAGTCATGCTTCCCCAAACTGTTTCCACAAAGTTGGAAGCATAGAATTGTCCAAAATGACTTGGTAAGATGAAGCATTAAAGGGCCCATGTCATGGCCATTTCCACTGATCATAATTACATTGTTGAGGTATACTAAAATAGATTTATACTGTGCAATTTTCCAAACTCACATTGGTTTCGCATACAGCATCTCTGTCAAGCATGTGTATTCAGCAGTATTCACTTTCTCCACTAAACGACTCGTTGGAGCTCTTGCCCCCCCCTCCCTGTGAGCCTAGTGTGCTCCGATTGGTCAGCTCGGCCACTCGTTCTGATTAGTCAACCACCAGAGAGGCTGCGCCCATGTCAGTGCTTTTCCCGGCTGCTCTCAGCGTAACATCAGTCTTATCATGGCGTCGGTACAGCGGTATATTTTATATACATATATATTTTTAACTGTTGTTATAGAAGAGTGTGACGGCCTCAGGGCCTTTGTCTTACGGTGGGGTGGAGCTGAAGAGGGTAATCAGCGCGATCACGGACACCTCCGTAGCCGGTGCTATTAATCCCAGCGGCCCGGAGTCTCTCTCCAAAGCGGCTGCAGAAGGACGAACTGAGCGACCCTCTCCCCTCGACCACCTGTCTCTGCATTTACTACAATAAATGTGCCGTGGTTTTGTAAACTCGTGTATGTCTCCTTGTCTTTCCGTTGTGGCCTACGAGCTACTCTCATAACAAAGAGTAAGTTATTTTTACCCGTTATAAACTACTACTGTTTGATGAGAAATCAAATCATGGTTTGCTATATATGAATTCAGGGAAGAAAGGATAGGCCTACTAAGTATTTCCATTAAACTTTATTTTTAGAAATGTACAAAATGAACATAAATATACATATATACACGGTATATCATCCATTCCTCCTCCTCGCATCTTGCCTGCGCACAGTCGGTGCGGTGCCTTTTAGCACCCTCAGTAGTAGTAGAATCCCTTCCCCGTCATGGATTGTCCGCCAGGATCTGGCTGGACGAAATCAAATGCAAATCACAAAATATTAGAGAAACTTAGTTGTTTTAGATTCGTTAGTAGTAGTTGTGTAATGAACAGCTTGCCTGCTAATATGCTAACCTAGCTTTGTTTACCTTGGTAGCTAACACGATATGAACGTTAGCTTGGAGGAAAGGCAACTATAATGCAGTGTAATAAAACTACTATGAACAAAAGCTAGTGGTTCATATTAGGCTAGCAATAACGTGTTTATAATTGCAATCGTATACGGGTATTCTGCTACGTTCGGTCATACATTGTAATTTGCATGAATACATTGTTTTGCGCTAGCATACAGCTAGCCTCGTTAGCTACATGCAGTATATGTACGGTCACAATGTACGGTAAATCACAGTACAGTATACTGTATGAGTATTCCGTGTGTGTGACTGCAGACATTCTCCTGCCATGACAAACATGTAAGGCCATCTGCTGACATTGTAGTTGATATATTTAAACGCTAGCAACGTAGCATCACAAAAATGTTTTTCTGACCAAAACTAGCTCTAGCTCCGTGTGTTAGATCGCTACGCCAGCTATAATGTAATTACGTTTCGCGACTGACCGGCAAATCACCCGGAGTATACTGTCAATAGGTATTTTGTGTGTGAATGCAGACATTCTCCTGCTATGAGATACATGTATGCAAGGCCATCTGCTGATATTAGAGTTGATATATGGAAACTCTAGCAACTTAGTTAGCACAGTTAGCACTGTGTCAATGGCTTAGCAGTCCAACACTGCTAACAGTCAGTTAGCAGTTAAACAGTCTTGTTTGATAAATACACAAATAACAATGCAAACTTACAGGTTGTATACCCAGATCTTCCCCTGCTCCAAACGGTCCAAACAAGCTGTGCATATCCGGCCTCAAACTGGGCAATGTTTTGGAAGCTTTCGTCTGTGAAATGCCGGTTCTTCGAACCTCTGGAGGAGGAACACGACGCTGCTGGTGTGGCCATAGCTCTTCGGGATTGGTCCATTTCGTTCCGGGTACCGCATGACATCAGGCGGTACCCGGAACTAAATGGAAGACTCAAATGGGCAGTGACGTATCTCCAACGAGGCGTTTTGGGGAGGTATTTTCTGTGTTAGAGTTTTACTCGCTACAGGGTGTACTTTGAGGGTTTTGACTCTGCACACCGATTACATGCATAAAAACCTTCATAACACACAAGGGGACGGGTAATAACCGGAAAAGCATGACATGGGAGCTTTAAGAATCCTCTTCACTGGAACTAAGGGACCTAGGCCCAGGGCGTGGTTTGCAATTCGCACAGCCAATCGGAAATTGGAACCTTTTTCTGCCCAGGAAAGTCCCTGCTCTCTAGCAGGGACTAAAAAGGGGTGAAAAAGTTTGCAAAAAAAAGTTCTAGTTCCAGATCTTTTTGGTGTGAACACAAAATCCCAGGAACTATCGGAACTATTCCTGGGAAAAGTACTCCGGTGTGAAAGCGCCTATTATCCCTCTGCCACCAAACGTTACAGTTGGCACAATGCAGTCCGGCAGGTAACGTTCTCCTGGCATTCGCCAAACCCAGACTCGTCCATCAGACTGCCAGATAGAGAAGCGTGATTGGTCACTCCACAGAACACATTTCCACTGCTCCAGAGTCCATTGGCGGTGTGCTTTACACCCCTCCATCTGACGCTTGGCATTGTGCTTGATGTAAGGCTTGATGCAGCTGCTCGGCCATGAAAACCCATGAAGCTCCCACAGTTTGGTCTGATATTAATGCCAGAGCTGGAACTCTGCAGTTATTGAGTAAGCAGAGCTTTGGCCATTTTTATGCACTCTGCGCCTCAGCACTCCCCCTTGCTATCAAGTTTTGTTTACACTCCGGCCCAATTCCAAAACCACACCCTACCCACTCCGTGACGGAGTGAACTCCGTGGCTGAGTGACACTCACAGCAAAATGAGACTCCCTCCTTTCAGATGGAGGGTGTAAATACAGGGTTAGCTTTGGAACAAACTCCCCTCTCTCCGCCAGAAACAGGAAATGCCGTAACTATACGTAACTTGTACAAAAAATAAAAAATTAATAACTAATGCTTACGTCGGAGGGGGGCGAGATTAACCTGAGCTAACAGTTAAAGGCGAGTACGGCAAATACAAGTTGTATCAAGCAGTAGTGCTGAGCAAAGTGACTAGAACGCAACCACACACAAAAAAACACACTTTATAAAGTCAGGCAACACTAACCAGGCTTCGTGTGATTCTGTTTATTTGTACCTTGACCATCCGTTTGCTGTTATTGATCATTGTGGAGAGCAGGCAGACGTTTTGTTTGTTATTATAGCAGCTATCGGATGGAATCAATACATGGGCTGCACAGGTTGTCATGTCCGACTATCACAAGTAGAATCATAATGAAAAATACGCCGGTAAAATGTGCCTGTAGAAAATGGCTTATGCCACAATAGGATAGCAACAAGTAGTCAAGTTATTACATTACATTGCATTTAGCTGATGCTTTTATCCAAAGCGACTTACAATAAGTGCATTCGACCAACAAGATATAAACTTGAAGAAAACAGAATCATATAAGTACATCAGGTTTCATAGAGCCAAAACATTTCAAGTGCTACTCAACTGGCTTTAGATAAGCCAGTCCTTTATTAGTATATAAGTGCTTTGTTAGCAATTCTTTGTTAGTAATTCTATCGCTCGAAGTGGAGTCGAAAGAGATGAGTTTTCAGTCTGCGCCTCAAGATGTGTAAGCTTTCTGCTGTCCTGAGTTCAATGGGGAGCTCATTCCACCATTTTGGAGCCAGGATAGCAAACCGACGCGTTTTTGCTGATGGGAACTTGGGTCCCCCTCGCAGTGCTGGTGCAGCAAGCCGTTTGGCCGATGCAGAGCGGAGTGCACATGCTGGGGTGTACAGTTTAACCATGTCCTGGATGTAGGAAGGGCCAGATCCATTCACAGCATGGTACGAAAGTACCAGTGTCTTGAAGTGGATTCTAGCAGTTACTGGAAGCCAGTGAAGTGAGTGGAGGAGCGGTGTGGTGTGGGAACATTTTGGAAGGTTGAAGACCAGACGAGCCGCTGCATTCTGGATGAGCTGCAGAGGTCGGATGGCACACGCAGGTAGACCAGCCAGGAGGGAGTTGCAGTAGTCTAGGCTTGAGATGACGAGAGCCTGGACCAGAAGTTGCGTCGCTTTCTGGGTCAGAAGGGGACGTATCCTCCTGATGTTGTAAAGAGTGTATCTGCAGCAGCGTGTTGTAGCAGCGATGTTTGCAGTGAAGGACAGGTTGTTATCTAGGGTCACACCCAGATTCCTTGCAGTCGGGGAAACAACAGAGGGGCCGATGTTGATTGTTAGGTCAAGAGTGGGACAATCTTTTCCTGGAAGGAAAAGCAGTTCAGTCTTGTCAAGGTTGAGCTTGAGGTGGTGAGCAGACATCCACTGAGAGATGTCAGCTAGACAAGCAGAGATGCGTGCGACGACCTGGGTCTCTGAGCGGGGAAAGGACAGAATTAATTGGGTGTCGTCAGCGTAGCAATGGTATGAAAAACCATGCGGGCTAATGACAGATCCGAGCGAGTTTGTGTACAGGGAGAAGAGGAGGGGACCAAGAACAGAGCCCTGAGGCACCCCTGTAGTTAATTGACAAGGGTCGGACTCGGACCCTCTCCAAGTTACCCTGTAGGTGCGGTCTTTGAGGTATGAAGTGAGGCGGGAAAGTGCAGAGCCTGAAACTCCAAGTTCTTGGAGAGTGCGAAGGAGGATCTGATGGTTCACCGTGTCGAATGCAGCAGACAGGTCCAAAAGGATGATGACAGAGGAGAGGGAGGCTGCTTTAGCAGTGTGTAGTTCCTCAGAGACAGCAAGGAGGGCAGTTTCTGTGGAGTGACCTGCCTTGAAACCAGACTGGTGCGGATCCAGAAGGTTGTTCTGATGGAGATAACAGGAGAGTTGTTTAAAGGCAGCGCGTTCAAGTGTTTTAGAAAGGAACGGGAGGAGAGAGACAGGCCTGTAGTTTATAACATCAGACGGGTTGAGAGTGGGTTTCTTTAGGAGAGGGTTTACTCTTGCCTCCTTGAGACTGTTTGGAAAGTCACCAGAAGTTAGAGAAGTGTTGATGAAATGGGTGAGAAACGGTAGAATATCAGGAGCGATAGTCTGAAGGAGGTTTGAGGGGATAGGGTCCAGAGGACAGGTGGTAGGACGGGCAGAGGTAATGAGGGTAATACCCCTTTCACACCAACGGTGTTTCAGGGCCGGTTCGGTGCTGGTGCTTGAAAAGCACCGGGTTTTCCTGTTCACACCGCAGCGGAGCAGCGTCATAGCTCCGGAATCCGGTTCGTTTCGAGCACCAAAAAGTTGTCCGTCTAGAAGCAAGAACCGCATACGTCACGCTTACGTCGGAGGGGGGCGAGATTAACCTGAGCTAACACTTAAGGCGAGTACGGCAAATAAAAGTTGTAACAAGCAGTAGTGCTGAGCAAAGTGACTAGAACGCAACCGCACACAAAAAAACACACTTTATAAAGTCAGGCAACACTAACCAGGCTTCGTGTGATTCTGTTTATTTGTACCTTGACCATCCGTTTGCTGTTATTGATCATTGTGGAGAGCAGGCAGACGTTTTGTTTGTTATTATAGCAGCTATCGGATGGAATCAATACATGGGCTGCACAGGTTGTCATGTCCGACTATCACAAGTAGAATCATAATGAAAAATACGCCGGTAAAATGTGCCTGTAGAAAATGGCTTATGCCACAATAGGATAGCAACAAGTAGTCAAGTTATTACATTACATTGCATTTAGCTGATGCTTTTATCCAAAGCGACTTACAATAAGTGCATTCGACCAACAAGATATAAACTTGAAGAAAACAGAATCATATAAGTACATCAGGTTTCATAGAGCCAAAACATTTCAAGTGCTACTCAACTGGCTTTAGATAAGCCAGTCCTTTATTAGTATATAAGTGCTTTGTTAGCAATTCTTTGTTAGTAATTCTATCGCTCGAAGTGGAGTCGAAAGAGATGAGTTTTCAGTCTGCGCCTCAAGATGTGTAAGCTTTCTGCTGTCCTGAGTTCAATGGGGAGCTCATTCCACCATTTTGGAGCCAGGATAGCAAACCGACGCGTTTTTGCTGATGGGAACTTGGGTCCCCCTCGCAGTGCTGGTGCAGCAAGCCGTTTGGCCGATGCAGAGCAGAGTGCACGTGCTGGGGTGTACAGTTTAACCATGTCCTGGATGTAGGAAGGGCCAGATCCATTCACAGCATGGTACGAAAGTACCAGTGTCTTGAAGTGGATTCTAGCAGTTACTGGAAGCCAGTGAAGTGAGTGGAGGAGCGGTGTGGTGTGGGAACATTTTGGAAGGTTGAAGACCAGACGAGCCGCTGCATTCTGGATGAGCTGCAGAGGTCGGATGGCACACGCAGGTAGACCAGCCAGGAGGGAGTTGCAGTAGTCTAGGCTTGAGATGACGAGAGCCTGGACCAGAAGTTGCGTCGCTTTCTGGGTCAGAAGGGGACGTATCCTCCTGATGTTGTAAAGAGTGTATCTGCAGCAGCGTGTTGTAGCAGCGATGTTTGCAGTGAAGGACAGGTTGTTATCTAGGGTCACACCCAGATTCCTTGCAGTCGGGGAAACAACAGAGGGGCCGATGTTGATTGTTAGGTCAAGAGTGGGACAATCTTTTCCTGGAAGGAAAAGCAGTTCAGTCTTGTCAAGGTTGAGCTTGAGGTGGTGAGCAGACATCCACTGAGAGATGTCAGCTAGACAAGCAGAGATGCGTGCGACGACCTGGGTCTCTGAGCGGGGAAAGGACAGAATTAATTGGGTGTCGTCAGCGTAGCAATGGTATGAAAAACCATGCGGGCTAATGACAGATCCGAGCGAGTTTGTGTACAGGGAGAAGAGGAGGGGACCAAGAACAGAGCCCTGAGGCACCCCTGTAGTTAATTGACAAGGGTCGGACTCGGACCCTCTCCAAGTTACCCTGTAGGTGCGGTCTTTGAGGTATGAAGTGAGGCGGGAAAGTGCAGAGCCTGAAACTCCAAGTTCTTGGAGAGTGCGAAGGAGGATCTGATGGTTCACCGTGTCGAATGCAGCAGACAGGTCCAAAAGGATGATGACAGAGGAGAGGGAGGCTGCTTTAGCAGTGTGTAGTTCCTCAGAGACAGCAAGGAGGGCAGTTTCTGTGGAGTGACCTGCCTTGAAACCAGACTGGTGCGGATCCAGAAGGTTGTTCTGATGGAGATAACAGGAGAGTTGTTTAAAGGCAGCGCGTTCAAGTGTTTTAGACAGGAATGGGAGGAGAGAGACAGGCCTGTAGTTTATAACATCAGACGGGTTGAGAGTGGGTTTCTTTAGGAGAGGGTTTACTCTTGCCTCCTTGAGACTGTTTGGAAAGTCACCAGAAGTTAGAGAAGTGTTGATGAAATGGGTGAGAAACGGTAGAATATCAGGAGCGATAGTCTGAAGGAGGTTTGAGGGGATAGGGTCCAGAGGACAGGTGGTAGGACGGGCAGAGGTAATGAGGGTAATACCCCTTTCACACCAACGGTGTTTCAGGGCCGGTTCGGTGCTGGTGCTTGAAAAGCACCGGGTTTTCCTGTTCACACCGCAGCGGAGCAGCGTCATAGCTCCGGAATCCGGTTCGTTTCGAGCACCAAAAAGTTGTCCGTCTAGAAGCAAGAACCGCATACGTCACGCTTACGTCGGAGGGGGGCGAGATTAACCTGAGCTAACACTTAAGGCGAGTACGGCAAATAAAAGTTGTAACAAGCAGTAGTGCTGAGCAAAGTGACTAGAACGCAACCACACACTTGTTAAAAAAAACACACTTTATAAAGTCAGGCAACACTAACCAGGCTTCGTGTGATTCTGTTTATTTGTACCTTACTTTGACCATCCGTTCGCTGTTATTGATCATTGTGGAGAGCAGGCAGACGTTTTGTTTGTTATTATAGCAGCTATCGGATGGAATCAATACATGGGCTGCACAGGTTGTCATGTCCGACTATCACAAGTAGAATCATAATGAAAAATACGTCGGTAAAAAGTGCCTGGAGAAAACTGCTTAGCAAGTAGTCAGTTTAGCTTCGGTTGCTATGCTAACATCACCCATGTTATACCAGAGAAACTTTCATAACAGCGTTGTGATGCCAAACAGCGTCAATTCAGACTGACACCAAACAGCGTCAATTCAGACTGACACACATTCACTTAAGGGGATGGGGGATATGTATCAGCTGCTTGTGTGACAGTCAGACAGTGAATACTTTAGAGCCGTGTGAGCTAACCCGGAGCTAACGGGAGAATTCACTCCCGTTGAAGAGCAGCCGGCCAGCACTGCAGCGGTCGGTAAATGCCGCTGAAACACATTAATAAACAATGAACCACGGCACTCTGGAGAAAAGTATAAGGTTGGAGAAGTCGTTATTTAATTTAATCTGGCTTCGTATGATTAAAAGCAACGCAGTCCCCGGCCCGTTGTTGTTGTGAGGTGAGCTCCGGCGTTGGGGAGAAACTCAGCGACGTAAACTGTGACGTCATGACGCAGCAGCGGCAGCACCAGTCGGGCTCTGAGCGGTGTGAAAAGAGCCGGCGCTAAACCGAAGAACCGGTTCTGAACCAGAAAAGCTCTAGCACGGAGCTTGAACCGGAGTTGCGTTGGTGTGAAAGGGGCATAAGAACCTCACTTGGAGAGAGAGGGGAAAAGGAGGTTAGTGTGTGGGTGAAAGGTGGGTCAGGTGACCCAGCGGTGAGTAAAGGTGAGTCAGAAAAAGAAGAGCGAATATCATCAACCTTTTTTTCAAAGTAGTTAACAAAGTCGCTTGACAGAAGGGAGGAGGGGGAAGGGGCTTTGGGGGGTTCTAAGAGGGTGGAAAAGATGGAAAATCGTTTTTGGGGATTGGAATAGGAAGAATGGATCTTATCTTGAAAGAAAGTGCTTCTTGCCTGTGAGATCGAAGCAGAGAAAGAGGAGAGGAGAGCCTGATAGGTTAGGAGGTCGTCATGGTGTTTGGATTTCCACCGTTTCCGCTCTGCGGATGGTTCTATTAGCATGCAGTGCGTCATTTAGCCAGGGAGCAGGAGGGGACTGACGAGGCTGCCGAGATGTGAGAGGACAGAGAGAGTCCAGAGAGGATGAAAGAGTAGAGAGGAGAGTTTCTGCAGCAGAGTTTGAAGGCAGGAGTTGGAACGAGTCAGAGGAAGGGAGGGCTGAGAGCACCGATGAGGCAAAGGTAGATGGGGAGAGGGAACGAAGGTTACGGCGGACGGGTGCAGAATGAGAAGAGATTAGTTTGTTATGTTTGGAAAGGGGTAGAGAGAATGAAATGAAGAAGTGATCGGATGTGTGAAGCGGGTTTACAGTGAGTTTAGAAGTAGTGCAGTTCCTTGAGAATATGAGATCAAGGACATTGCCAGTTATAGTCAGTTTAGCTTCGGTTGCTATGCTAACATCACCCATTTTATACCAGAGAAACTTTCACAACAGCGTTGTGATGCCAAACAGCGTCAATTCAGACTGACACACATTCACTTATGGGGAATTGGGGATATGTATCAGCTGCTTGTGTGACAGTCAGACAGTGAATACTTTACAGCGGCCGCTGCTGTGAGTTAACGGGAGAATAAACTCCTGTGGAAGAGCAGCACTGCAGCGGTCGGTAAATGCCGCTGTAACACATTAATAAACAATGAACCACGGCACTCTGGAGAAAAGTATAAGGTTGGAGAAGTCGTCATTTAATTTAATCTGGCTTCGTATGATTAAAAGCAACACGATCATCGACCCGACGCAGTCCCCCATTGTTGTTGTAATGAGCGCCGTTGGGGAGAAAATCGGCGACGTAAACGGTGACGTCATGACGCAGCAGCGGCAGCACCAGTCGGGCTCTGGGCGGTGTGAACAAAACGGGGTCTGAAAAGAAGAACCGGTTCCGAACCAGAAAAGCTCTAGCACGGAGCTAGAACGGGAACCGCGTTGGTGTGAAAGGGGCATTGGAGGGTTTGATAACCCACTCCCCCTCCACACTCATTGGTTTGGAACAGCACTTAATGTGGCGGCCCCTCCGCGACAACGCGCAAACGGAGGGGTAGTGTGTAGGGGTGTGGATTGAAATTGGGCCTCCGTCTCCGTCCAACTCTCTCTCACTCAACGTCACTCACTCACTCACTGCCCCCTAGTGGTTGGCGGTGCCAACAGCTGCATTAAATGCAAAGGATGTACAATAAGATCGCTCCTATCTGTTGTATTGAAGAGGTGCGCATGAGCAACTTCTAACGAGGGTCGATCATGGATGTATAGGGGTCAACGGGCAAAGACTCCTGCACCCCAGGCTGAAAACACGGGACTTATCAGTAACTTTAGACATCGTAACACAATTTTAATCGATATTTAATTGTAGATCATACATTTTACTGACACCAACTATATCATATATACCTATGAAAAATATACGTATACAATTAATCCAATTAAAGTATTTTTTATGACAATGTAGAATGTGCAAAGAGGTGGGGTGGACCGGTCGCCATGGTTATTGTACTTTTGTTCATATAGCAATACAATCGAGATAAACTACTTTTGAATTCATTATTGAATTTTGCAAATAACAATGCGATTAATCGCAGAAAATCATGCGATTAATCACAATAAAAAATGATAATCGTTGCCCAGCTACAGATGGAGCATCTTATTTCAGACTCCAGCTTACTGCTTCCTGCCTACTACCTGCCAGTTACCTGCCTAAGACCTGCCAAAGACCAGTATCTGGGAATGTTAAGCCCTCCCACTATTTTCCAAGAGGGCGTTGCCAGATTTTCAATTTCAGGATTTAACCAGGAGATGGCGCTTCCTTCACAAAAACAGGAAGACAGCTTTTCATGGACTTTCAGTTTTGTTTAGAAGAGCATTTGAACACATCAATATTTTAGATCAAATAAAGTATATCTAATCTTGTAATTCAATAATATATAGTCTTTATATATTAAATAACTATGGCCAAACTAAGACTTAGTTTTTCAAAAGAGAAAATGCAGATATTATATAAAAAACTAAAGTTAAAATCTTGTTTTTAATGCCCCAAGAGCAATAAAAACACTTGGTAAAAAAATCCTGAGTGAGGCTTTCATAAATTGCATTTAGCTGATGTAGTTTATACATGTGTGGTTGGGGAAATGTACAGTATGTATGGTTTGATGAAAAATAAATAGCGCACAAATACCTGGGTAGTTTTGTCGCTGAGGCCTCGCAGCAGCAGGGTGATGACATGGACAGAAGCTCTCCTCACTTCCGCCTCCTTCTCTGTCTTTATCAGAGCAGTAAGACAAGAGCTGAGCTACACACACACACACACACACACACACACACACACACACACACACACACACACACACACACACACACACACACACACACACACACACACACACACACACACACACACACACACACACACACACACCACACACACACACACACACACACACACACACACACACACACACACACACACACACACACACACACACACACACACACACACACAACCACACACACACACACACACACACACACACACACACACACACACACACACACACACACACACACCACACCACACACACACACACACACACACACACACACACACACACACACACACACACACACACACACACACACACACACACACACACACACACACACACACACACAGTGTTACAGCACTATCTATCACAAAGACCAATCAGCTGCTGAGGTGAGAGCCAGAACTTAGATTTTTTTACATTTGAATAATAAATGCATCATATTGGTGCACTTCGGAGGAACATTTAAAGACGAAATCCATTAATAGATGTGAGCTCTGATAAAATATTTCAGACACAGCGCAGCAGATGGAGTTTGAAAGACAGATTTTTCTTATAACCACAATGTGCTGCAGCTAGGCTGAGTGATACTGCATGGATAAAATCACATATCACAATATTTTCGACTATGTATGATATACAAATAAAATATAGAAAGTCTATACATCTTCCAGTGCAGACTAACAACCTGCCTGTTTTTGCTGTAGTTATGCCAACAATTAAAAAAAACATCTGTATGAAGCACTTAGGAAGGATTGCTTTAGTTGAAGCCAATGCAGTATTACTCACAAAGGTTTTGGCTTATTGAAAGCTAATGTAGCTGCAGGATTCTTGCATTTTGTTTCATCATGGCTGAATGCACTTATTGTATGTAGTTTTGGATAAAGCGGCAGCTACATTTATGTAATACAAAATGTATACAGGGCCCAGCCCTGGCGGTGTGTTTACTGTCCCCTGCTGAAACCTCCTCTCACCTCCTGGGCCAGTGCTGGCAGGGCGGAGTCCAGCCGAGGACACAGCTCCCCCAGGTTAGACAGGCTGCTGGCCCGCACGCTAGGGTCCGGGTCCCTGGTTCCCTGCAGGAAGACTCCCACCAGAGGACGCCCGAAGTGGGGCGCAAGTTCCCCTGGATAAGGAGGGGGGGGGGGTTATAAATCTGAGATGCATTTACGGTAAGGAAAACTAGACCTTATTATTTATCAAGTAAACAAAGATGTCGGCCTCATTACCAAGGGGCCTGCATCTTTTATTGAGAACACTGTGACATCAGCTTACATATTACATGATGATCTGATGCAATGCCTTGTTTAAAACACAGTCATAATCAAATGCAACAGACGGTAGGTTTTCTCAGGCTGTCTGTAATACCAAATCAAACCCATACGGGCTGTTTACCCCTCTGCTCACTGATGCAAACAACATGAACCCACTCACATTAACATTGATGAAGACTAATATCTAGCTTGATGAGTGTCACACTGGGTTAAACATATATCCAGCTGCTTTAATTGCTGTGACGTGCTTTAATTAAAAACATATTAGCACAATGTGTTCAGTTGGATGTTGGATTAGTTAAGAAAATAAAGTTTGAAATGATTTTCTCTCTTTTTCAATTCAAGCAATACGTTTTATTTTAGCAGCAACTGTTATTGACAGACACACACACACACACACCACCACCCCCCCCACCCCCCCCCCCCCCCCCCCCCCCCCCCTCCCTCAGGACAAACACAGAGGCTCTCTGGATGGCAAACTGAAGGTCTACCCAATCTCTCAGCAAATATATAAACCCCCCAATTGTCCCAGAGAAGTGGTACGATGGCAATCTGGCAGATAAAACCAGAGCTGGGACCAAAACAAAACAGGGTATTAATCAGGGAAAGGGTCGCATACACAGGGGCCCTTCTGACTGAGATCTGCCGGACAACAGGCCGGCCCTGTGCTGCATGAGAGCTGTCCACCAAACACACATAATCCTTTCAACAAATATGGATACTGATTTATCATTCCAACAATGTTTACCACTCACAGTCAAACAAATTACTAGGTTTCTTGATTCAGATAAGGGCAGATGTTTTGAAACATGTGGCACACACTGAATCCTCCTCCTGTCAACTGCTGCCACAGTAACTACACTCATTAACATTCACTACTGTATGTCAGCATCAGTAACCTGCTGCTGTGTGATTTTATCCGATGACGTTTAAGGATCCTTTGTTCATTTCTTATGCATGCAGCACGGTTATGGTTGTTTTACATACGTTTTTTAAAACTTTTGAACAGATCTAGCTTCCAGTTTTCATTCTACTGTTAACAAGGCCGACCATGTCCTGCCTTCAGCTGCTTACTTCAACAGACAGAGTGGTTTCCATCTTACTCTTAAAATGCTTCAGTGTGAATGATTTTGGGTTTTTATCAAAATAATTGAGCCCATCGTAGGCGTCAGGAAATGGCTTTTAAATCAATATTTGTGTTACCGAACTAGAGATGATGCTCACCCATTGCCCGACTTGCCCTCATCAGGACTTCTCCCACTTTGAGGCGGGTTTCCAGGGAGTGCTCAGCGATGGATGTAGGGAGTGAGGGGCCATGTTGGAAGTCGTTGAGAAGCCTCTCCAGAATCCTCTCAGGGTATGAATCAGCCAAAGCAGCCAGACCTGGAGACAGTTCACACTCAGTCTGCTTTCAAGAGTTACTGCCAACAGCTTCAGACCATAGCTTGAGATCAATAATCATACAACTCTATGAAAACTTCACACGCAAGCTGCATAATTGTATTACCTTGAATTGCTGACAGGTAGACAAATGAGTCCTCATGCTCCAGGTTTTCTAAGAAGAGCTGGAGAAGACATGCCATCAGATTAAAACCCAGAGTATGTGTATGGTTATATACCATCAGCATCATTATACACACACAGACTGTGTATGGTTATATACCATCAGCATCATTATACACACACAGACTGTGTATGGTTATATACCATCAGCATCATTATACACACACAGACTGTGTATGGTTATATACCATCAGCACCATTATACACACAGACTGTGTATGGTTATATACCTTCTGTTGGAAAAACATAAAAGACGTGACTAACATGGATCTTGCAGGGGAACCACAGAGGATCAATACTGGCAAAGCTCAATAAATTAAAAACACATCACAACACTATCAAAGTGAATAATTAAACATGACCTCAGGTACAATAAAGGTCTTTGAAGAGAAAGGTTTGATTGTGTGGGGGGAAACAAGGGGCTTGGGACAGAATGTGCCGGAGTTTGGGGTGAAGTAAGGGGGGAGGAGAGAACATATGGAAGGTGACCTGTACAATACCCCTTTCACACCAACGGTGTTTCAGGGCCGGTTCGGTGCTGGTGCTTGAAAAGCACCGGGTTTTCCTGTTCACACCGCAGCGGAGCAGCGTCATAGCTCCGGAATCCGGTTCGTTTCGAGCACCAAAAAGTTGTCCGTCTAGAAGCAAGAACCGCATACGTCACGCTTACGTCGGAGGGGGGCGAGATTAACCTGAGCTAACACTTAAGGCGAGTACGGCAAATAAAAGTTGTAACAAGCAGTAGTGCTGAGCAAAGTGACTAGAACGCAACCACACACTTGTTAAAAAAAACACACTTTATAAAGTCAGGCAACACTAACCAGGCTTCGTGTGATTCTGTTTATTTGTACCTTACTTTGACCATCCGTTCGCTGTTATTGATCATTGTGGAGAGCAGGCAGACGTTTTGTTTGTTATTATAGCAGCTATCGGATGGAATCAATACATGGGCTGCACAGGTTGTCATGTCCGACTATCACAAGTAGAATCATAATGAAAAATACGTCGGTAAAAAGTGCCTGTAGAAAACTGCTTAGCAAGTAGTCAGTTTAGCTTCGGTTGCTATGCTAACATCACCCATGTTATACCAGAGAAACTTTCATAACAGCGTTGTGATGCCAAACAGCGTCAATTCAGACTGACACCAAACAGCGTCAATTCAGACTGACACACATTCACTTAAGGGGAACTGGGGATATGTATCAGCTGCTTGTGTGACAGTCAGACAGTGAATACTTTAGAGCCGTGTGAGCTAACCCGGAGCTAACGGGAGAATAAACTCCCGTGGAAGAGCAGCCAGCACTGCAGCGGTCGGTAAATTCCGCTGAAACACATTAATAAACAATGAACCACTGCACTCTGGAGAAAAGTATAAGGTTGGAGAAGTCGTTATTTAATTTAATCTGGCTTCGTATGATTAAAAGCAACGCAGTCCCCGGTCCGTTGTTGTTGTGAGGTGAGCTCCGGCGTTGGGGAGAAACTCAGCGACGTAAACTGTGACGTCATGACGCAGCAGCGGCAGCACCAGTCGGGCTCTGAGCGGTGTGAAAAGAGCCGGCGCTAAACCGAAGAACCGGTTCTGAACCAGAAAAGCTCTAGCACGGAGCTAGAAGGGGAGTTGCGTTGGTGTGAAAGGGGCATAGAGAACTCAACCGAATCATTGCATGAAGAGAAAATCAATACTGATGTGATAGTAGGGGGCTGAAGGTTATCAAAAGGTGCATACGGGGGGTGGGCTTCTGATTACAGAGAATACTAAATGAGTTGTTATCCTTTCTTCCCCACACCACCTTAACAAGTCCCAGAGCGCAGCATCGTCCCCTCTGGCCCCCCTGGGGAAGGGCTTCAAATCACCTCATTCATTATACATGTTTGCTCCTCAGGTCGAAGGAGACACACGCAGCAGCACCTACACTCAGCCATAGCACATGTTTAATAGGAGGCTAACGCCACACAGCAAACCAGCAACATCCACTTTTAACAAATGTGGAAGCATGTTGACCGAGCTTCTAGAAAAATGTATCTGCTATGAAAGCAAAAAGAAAAAGCCCTAACCCTAAGTATGAATAACCTACACATATCCAGATGTGTCCGGCTGAGAGGTGTCTGGAATAAAAAGAGGAGGGAGTAGCTGCAGAGCTTCAGGCTCCGGCCCAACTCCTCCGGGACCCTACTGGACCCGAGCTGAAGAAGGACGTGACTCCAGAGATGCTCATCAGGAACATTAGCATGAGCTCATTAGTTAATCAAGCAGCTCCTACTCCACCAGCCAATAGAACCGTAGTATTTCAAAATGTGATTTATAAAGTTCGGTTCAATTAACGATAAGCAGCAAATAACTGATTTCAGTAAAACTGAATTCACATCACATGCTTTCCCCTTGAACCACATTCAACCTTTTGCCAGACGACCTGACATTTGTGTCTTTTTCGAGTCTCTGTATGTTGCTCAAACACAATGGACTTAATGAAATCCACAGCAGAACAGAAGCATGTTTTAATGGCAGTGCTCTCATCAGTCTGAACACCCTGTGCACTGCTAGCTCATACAAAAGGATGTGATGTCACCGTTTAATGGCAGTTAATAACTGCATGTTGATCAGAGTGACCCTGTGAGGGAGCACAGATGCAGTCCTTCAGGGTGTTGGCTGGTGTTGGATAAAATGTTAATCAGTATTTTAGAATAAGTATAGTATAGAATAACGGACTAAATGCTGACACAAGAATAAAAAAGTTGAAGCACATAACCAAGCGACCCACCATGAAGACTTTCTCCTGCTCCTGGGCAGCCTCTGGGTTCTGCTTCTGTACCATCAGGGTCAGGACCCTCAGAGCGAACGCTCGGGTCGGCACGTCCGGGTCACATGCCTCCAACAGCAAATCAGAAAAGGGCTTGATCGGAGGGCCAGGTTTACTGGTGCCAGAGGTCCTCCCTCCACCTCTGGGACTTGTTCCTGATCCAGGCTCAGAGCACGCTGGCTGACTGTTTAAGGGAGATGGAGGAGGGCTAGTCTGTGAGTCTGTTGCTTCAGTTTGCATATTTCCTTTTTTCATTAAAGGCACACTTTTGTTCTGTGACATGGTTTCAGGGTTTCTGGAGCGCTGAGCCTCAGAAGAGAAGTTTTCCGGCCGGTAGGCACCGTGAGTGGCTATGACAGCTCTGAGGTTGGATGCCAACTCCTGGATGAAGACGTCAGAGTGCTTCTCAGAGAGCGTCTCAAGGGGGGGGAGGAGTCTCCACATAGAAGAGTAGTCCTCGGCACTAAGCTGTAATATTAAAAAATGGAGAGGTTGGTTGTGAGAGAGCAGGGTGTGAGGGAAACCCAGGAAAACATATGTTTGACACTGAAGATGATTCAGATCGTATTAGCCCTGTGCTGCCAGTGTTCTTTATTCTGATTGGGCGGCAGCAGAGATCCTACATACAGTTGTTCCTTACTCCAACTACTCTTACTGTGACCAGAGCACATTTTCAGCTGCTATTAAAAAGGGACAGTTCCGCCTAAAATCAAAAATACATAATTGTTTCTCTTACCTGTGTTTGGGTGAACTGTCCCTTTAACAGCAGCTGAAACTCTCCACCAGGGGTTATCATAATCATCTCACTGCAGTGTACATGCAGCCAGTGAGGGGGAATTGAACTTGAATTCACCTAAAAAACATGTTCCTAAGTCCTACAATTATACATGTATTAATGCATTATTAAAAAGTACCTGTAGTATTTTATATTCCTATTGCCATGACTATACAGTGCACACATGGTGAGGTAGACGCTGTTTAATGAGCTTCCTGTTGGTTTGAGTACCTGAGGTCCAGACAGCAGGGTGGCCAGCAGACCCACCCCCATACTCAGCGTATCGCTCTCAACTGGGTTTCCCAAGCCTGGACCTGTGTTCTGATCCAGACCAACACAGGCCCTCTGCAGCAGGGACACCATGAAGTCCACCACCTGGAGGAAGGACACACACAATCATGGGCACAGCAAGAGATTCAGATGTGTGGGGGGAGGGAGGAAGGAAGGGACGTAGTTCTTTTATTCAGCCCTGGGGCTTTAATGTTTATAAAAAGAAGAAAATATGACCTTAAAGGGGACCTATCATGCAAAATGCACTTTTGTACGTCTTTTATACATGAATATGTGTCCCCGGTGTTCCAGGGAACTCACCAAGTGTCAGAAAACACAACCCTCTCTATTTTCCTCCATACCCAAATCTCTAAAAAAGGGGCTGCAACGGATCTGATAAAAACTGATCCAGATTTGAACACTGTCCTGACGTCAGGACAGTGGCGCTACGGCTATTGGGCCAACTCCACCAATCAGGAGGAGACAGCCACGGCCATTGCCGTTCGAAAGCGCTGGAGACGCTGTAGTACATATGCCAGGCCTGTAAGTGGCGCTGTAGTCTGCCACAAAAGTAGCAAAGAAGACTTCCCGCCCATAGTTACCATGGTTACCCTTCTGTTTATTCTCCGCTGTGGCTTTTTTTCTCCCTCCCCGAGGCAAGCGTTTGCTCCCGCTGCTTTAATTCAATGCAATCCCTCCCCGTCGAGGCAAGCACTGTAATTCTCTCCGGTTAGTCCACCAGCAGATGACAAACACCCACCTCTCCGCCTCTTCCAAGGAACGAGGGGACCGTGCGGCAGAGTTTCAGTTTCAGTTTCTTTCGCCGGTCAAGATGTCCGTTAAAGTTTAAATCTTCCGGACAAAATTAGAAAAGTGCCGGTCAAAGGTCTTCTTTGTTATTTATTGAGCTTTAAAACAAATGAATAACGACTCTATATAATAAAACACGGAGGACGGAGATCTCTTTTTTCTCCCCCTCTTCTGACAGCCCAGCAGCTGATCAGAGCACGTCTCCCCTCTCCTGCAGGGGGGCGTGGTCAGCAGAATCAGCCCCGTAGACAGCAAACAGCACATAGAGCGAAATGAGGCATGGCTAAAATGCATGATCTGTTTGGTATTTTGAAAACAGAAACGTATAAATATACCTTATATAGGTATGGCCCTACAATATATCATTTAAATATAGCATGATAGGTCCACTTTAAGCGGCTCAAATGTGTTTAGTACAAAGGTTAAAGGACACCTATCATGCTATATTTAAATGATATATTCTAGGGCCATACCTATATAAGGTATATTTATACGTTTCTGTTTTCAAAATACCAAACAGATCATGCATTTTAGCCATGCCTCATTTCGCTCTATGTGCTGTTCTCCAGCCCTGTTTTTGCAGGGGGCTGATTCTGTGAGCTGCAGCTGACCACGCCCCCCTGCAGGAGAGGGGAGCGTGCTCTGATCAAGTCAGAAGAGGGGGAGAAAAATAGATCTCCGTCCTCCGTGTTTTATTATATTATTATATTATTATATAGAGTCGTTATTCATTTGTTTTAAAGCTCAATAAATAACAAAGAAGACCTTTGACCGGCACTTTTCTAATTTTGTCCGGAAGATTTCAACTTTAACGGACATCTTGACCGGCGAAAGAAAACCTAACTGAAACTCTGCTGCACGGTCCCCTCGTTCCTTGGAAGAGGCGGAGAGGTGGGTGTTTGTCATCTGCTGGTGGACTAACCGGAGAGAATTACAGTGCTTGCCTCGACGGGGAGAGATTGCATTGAATTAAAGCAGCGGGAGCAAACGCTTGCCTCGGGGAGGGAGAAAGAAAGCCACAGCGGAGAATAAACAGAAGGGTAACCATGGTAACCATGCGCAGGAAGTCTTCTTCGCTGCTTTTGTGGCAGACTACAGCGCCACTTACAGGCCTGGCATATGTACTACAGCGTCTCCAGCACTTTCGAGCGGCAATGGCCGGCCGTGGCTCAACCCCACATTCCCCTGATAGGTGGAGAGTTGGCCCAATAGCTGTAGCGCCACCGTCCTGACGTCAGGACAGTGTTCAAATCTGGATCAGTTTTGATCAGATCCGTTGCAGCCCCTTTTTTAGAGATTTGGGTATGGAGGAAAATAGAGAGGGTTGTGTTTTCTGACACTTGGTGAGTTCCCTGGAACACCGGGGACACATATTCATGTATAAAAGACGTACAAAAGTGCATTTTGCATGATAGGTCCCCTTTAAACCTCAAGGGGGAAATTGTAGAAGATGAATGAAATGTAGGACCAAAAACTACAGCTAAATCTATAAGCATTTTGTTGCCTCACAATGATAGCCAAAAGGGAGCCTTCTTTCTCTGTAAACAGCTTAGCTTATTAAAAATAATAAAAAACGATTTAGTATTTATAGACCAATGTTGACATTTGTTGGAGAGTTTAAAGCTGTATTATATATCGAGCCTGGAACTGAAGTCAGCAGGTAGATGTTCTTATGTCAGCATATCAAGGTCCAACAATGTGATCGGTTAGAATATAAAAAGAGAGTTGTGGGCTGGACAGCTGATCTGGGTTGTGAAGCTGCTGTGGGAGTTAGTCAGTTTCACTCAAAGCCAACGAGGGAACAGTGACACTGACTAATCCCAGAGGCTGCACTGTGCTCACAGTATGTCCGGGAACACCGCACTGTACAATGAGATACAAGCTTTTTTTTTACCAAGGCAGACCTTAGAAGCCACCAGTACTGTTTACACGGTGAATCAGTCTGTAAAGATTGAGTACTGCAAACAATATTTGCTCTGTGACTTTGTTGAGCGAGTAAGAACTTCCCCGACATCAGTGCGTAACGCACTGATGTCGGGGAACCTCGATCATATTTTTATGAGGAAACCGTTTCGATCTGTTGATTCATAACCCAATTGGATAATCTACATTGTCTCAAAACTCAATGACTTTGAGACTTCAACTCGACTGCAGCTAGAAAGATGTGTGCAAAACCAAATAAAACCCTCACAGTTAACTTAATGTCTGCTTTGGTTCTCCGTCACAGTGGTTAAAGAGCACAGGTTTTGCAGATCAGTATTTGTGCTCTCACCTGTGAAGGTTTCCTCAGCAGCACTGTGTGCTGCACACACTCCACCATCATAGCCAGCACCTGCAGCAGAGCCAGTCTGTGGCCCCGCCTCGCAGCGGCCCCCAGCACCTGCTGCTCCACCTCTAGGAGAGTCATGGCCGACACCCCCAACTCTTCCTCATCCTCCTCTTCCTCCACTGCAGCTGCACAGCTGGCCAGCCCCTGCAGGAAACACAAGGTTACCTTCTGCACAAGTGGAAAGAACAACTAACTGAAACTCAATCTACACATTTCTAACTCTAACATCAAACTCAAGAATTTCAAATTAAAATCAACAACTAAACAGATTTTAAACTGAGTGTAAAAATAAATAGAAAGTAATGAAAAATGAATAAAATCACATAAAAGCTAATCTGTGTGATTTAAAAGTCAGTAAAGAGTAAAGACACTGGGTGTTTCTCAATGTCGAGTAAAGCTGCTCCAGAGCCACTATTTCAAGCATACTACGTCATTGAGTGCCGCCGAAGTACTATTCCAATGTCCAGCATACTTGGAATTCTACCGAGCCCGGCGTACTTCGTAGCGAGAAATATCGAGGCTGCCCATGTGTAGACTCCGCGGTCTTAAAATCCCCACAATGCTTTGCGCACGGACCAATTTCCCCAAATCTGTGGCGGAAGATGTAAGGCGGGGCCTCTCATATGAAGCACACCTGCACACTTGCTAGCCTGTTCCACTCTTTGTTTTCCGAATGCCAGGAAGTATTCTTGACTCGCTTCTGAAGCAAGACGCTCGGAAGACATGTGCTACCAAGCAAGCGTACTCGAGATTGAGAAACACCCAGAGTCTGCAGCCCTGATCTCCTCAGACATGCAACATACTCTCTACAAAATTAAACAATGTGAGAATGTATTACTCTGGATAAAATGTCTGTACCTGCAGCAGCTCCAGGAAGAAGTCTCCGGGCAGGTCCGAGTCTTTGAGTTCATTCAGCAGCTGCATCAGAACCTCCAGCCTCCACTGCTCTCTGGACAGCTTCTCATACAGAGCATCGTCCTCCTCACTGCCACACAGAGAAGAGGAGAGGTGGAATGCCATAAATAAAGGGTGGCTCTTTAACCAGTGCTGATTGGACCAAGTCACAGTCAATGTAATGTCCCATACTGATTTATGTATCAAAGAAATATACTGTTAAAGCCAAGGCTGAACCTAATGTCTTTTTTCAATACATTTACATTTTGCACTTAAACATTGGGATCACACAATTTGGAAAACAAACCAATGCAACACCACTGGAATCTAATTCTAAAAATAGCATAATGCTTATAATGTTAGTGTACCCTTATCTTTATCTGCAACTGTTCAGAAAGGCCATGTTAACATAAAAAAGCGGCACAGCATTGGAATGTTGTAGAGTCTAAATGCCAAAGATAGCATGAAGCTCTGGAGCGTCTAACTGTGGGGTACAGCCCTGCTTCACCAGAGAGACCCCCCCTCCCGTCACCTGCAGCGCTCTCTCCAGCTCAGCCTGGCTCCTCCATCACTGCCGGGGGTGAAGATCAGGTCCGCTGCCCCCCCGCTCCTCTGTCCATGCAGACCTGAGAGCTGCCTTAGGGCTGACAGAGCTGCAGACGCCTCAGCGTGGCTCAGGTACATCAGCAGGATCTCCTGACAGGGGGCGCTGTGGACAGCAGAGCACGGCTCATTTTCACATTCAGTTATGCAAACTTAACATTTCTGTTGACCTTTTTCCAAAGTATATATCATTTCCTGCCTAGCAGACTTTCTGCCAGCTAGAGAAACTTGCACAATGCTTCCTGCTGACAGGATGCGTTTTTTCATTAAACTGCTGCCACAGTTTCGTTTTTAAACATTTGGCAAAAATGAAGATGAGGAAACATTTACAAGATTCATTCATATTTGAAGTCAAAACCAAGGAAGCCTCCTCGACATTGAGAAACACTCTAGCCTCATCCCAATACCCCTCCTCGACTCCTCTCTTCCCCTTCTCCGGGACTTGACCTGGAAATCGATCAAGACACGCCATGTTGAAGGACGTCCCAATAGCTGAAATGCACACGGAGGAGTCGAGGAGCGGTGCGGGAGGAGACGAAAGGGAGGATACACGAGAGCAGACTACGCGGAAGTGTTTTCACTACTCGCGTATAAAAGCCCCGCCCCCACCTTCACAGCTGGTTGATTTCAAGAGAGGAAAACGGAGAACTGGAAGAATGAGTGGGAAAGCGTCACATAAATGTATAAGTGCTCACAGCTCCGTGGGAATTATTATGTGCAATTCATTTCTTAAGGTTATACTAACAATTTAAGTCATGTTTAATGATCTTGAACGTCACTAAAACATAGCTATTAAGAAAGCTATTTCATGAATGGCTAGATCTTGATAAATAACAATTATTTGTATTGTTTTGTGTTAAGATATTCAGGAGTTAAATTATTTAAAATTCACAGTCCTGAATGTGGGTTTGTGGTGAATGTGGGGATCTACAGGACACACATGTTCAGAGTAAAGGCTTTCACATCATTATAATTATAATTTTATTTAAATGTAGGCTACATTTGACACCAAAACGGAACACAAAAGCAGGACCAACCATCATACATTGAATTCCTTGACTAACAAGAGAAAGATTCATCATTTAAATAACTATTTAACAACAAATGGGCCGGTTCTAAAGGTTATTCAGTTAAGCCCGATGAGAGGGGATACAGCTGTGCACATGTCATCATTAACAGACGTCGTTTAAAAGTGACGTTTGAGTGAACGAGGACGTCCCAATTAATACCTGAGGACTCCTCTGTCCTCGCGTCACCTCCTCGTGTCTCTCGCTCGCATCTTACGGAGGCGGAGCTAAGACGCAAGGAAGGGACGCGAGTGAGGGAAAGGAGGAGTCGAGGAGGGGTATTGAGATGAGGCTCCAGAGTCACAGAGCTGCAGCCTACATGTCAGGTCAGACCACTTGTGGTTAGCACTATTAAACAATGAGGACAGCAAGGGAAATGTAAAGGTTTATGTGCTCTACATTGTGCTGTGGCTAATGTCTCTCATTCAATTATTGCACAACTAGGGGATGCCATCATGAATCAAATAATACATTAATTAAAAGAAAATAAATATATATATATATATATATATATATATATATATATATATATATATATATATATATAAACTTAACACAAAAAGTAAGGAAATGTGTGTTTGGTAGAGTATTTCTTTGTTGTAACAATGCTTTTTGGCAATACAGGTGAAGGGCAGTCACGGCAGGCTCCTGGCAGCCGTACGAGACCGGAGAGTGGCTGCTGTTTGCCATTGGCAGAGGAGATTTGTCACATTCTTCATGGGCGCAACCCACATAGACAGCTCTGCTGATCATCCCACAAATGCACGTTCCTCACAAATGTGGCACCATTGGAAAGGTAACAAAACAGGCTTTCCAACGGTATAAAATGTATTGCCAAGAAGTATTGTTAGAACAAAGAAATAAGCTACCAAACACAAATGTCCTTACTTTTTGTGTTAAGTTTATTTTATTTTTTTAAAGAAACACAAGACAGGTGATACAGAGCACATATGAATGCTTAAAGGTAGGGTAGGTACGTTTGAGAAACCGGCTCGAGATCGCTAGAATTTGAAAATACACAACCGGAGAAAATCTGCCCCTTCCTTATAGAGCCCCTCCTCCAACACACACGAACGCGCACATGACCAATGAGGGCACGAGATAAGTTTGTGCACAGATGGAAGGCTGAGAGGCAGGTAGGCCATCCAGTTATTTTAGCCGGGCCGGCTCAAATGATTGGTCGTGCTTTTTACAGTATTACGGCTTCCACAGATGACATTTTTTATGGATTTTTTGTCAAAGCACTTAAGATATTCATTGCTATCGGGATGTTAAGAGCATTCCATGGAATATAACAAAAAGTGTATCTCGAGCCGGTTTCTCAAACTTACCTACCCCACCTTTAAGCAGAAAAATAATAATAATTTTAGTGGGAATTTGATACACATGTGTTGTGTTCATACTGTATTGAAATTAATTGGAATCCATCTAACAGATGGGAAACCTTACCGGAGGTGGGACACATTCTGCTTGGTGAAACAGAAGAGTGTGAAGACAACAGGAAGAACCTCCTCCAGAGCTGTCAGCAGGGACGCTGACGGACTGTTCCCAACAACCCAGATCTGACAGAGACACAGGAGCAGAGAGCATGAACTCACCACGGGGGGGCTACTATCATCACTGTGACATTCAGGTTCCTGATGGTATTGTTTAGTGCATGCCTTCAGGTGTCCTCACCTTGTACACATCACTCACACACCGGGACAGCTCACACTCCTCCACAGCAGCTTGGGATTGACCCTCATCTGGAAAACAGACATAAGCATCAGTTCAGCTCTTATCATGCATATGCTGTGTGTGAGGCAAACACTACAACATCTATTAGCTGCACATCTTGAGTATACATAAGATAAACAGCATGTGAGCTCAAAAGTCTTCAGGTGAAAATATGTGATATCTCTTTTGTTTTTAATTCCATTACCCAATTAATTATTGCTTGTACTTAATAAATAAAGATTTACAGGTATACTTAAGTTAATTGTTTTAACCAATACCAACCATATCAACAACACTTCTAATTTACTATCTGAACATAGTATGTGTCATAAGGCGCGTTCACACCGGAGTACTTTTCACCGTACTTTTCGCGTTTAGTTCCGTTAGTACCCCTCATGTCGCGTTCACACCAAAAAGAGTACTTAATCCCGGGAACTTTTACCCCCATTTTTAGTGCCTGCTGAGAGATGGTACTTTCCTGGGGGAAAAAAGTGCCCCAGTTCTGATTGGCTGGGCGAATTGCAACCCACGCCCCGTAAAACTTTAAAACGCCGCCATTTTATTATCCTCGCATTAGCATTATTAGCATTAGCATTCGCCCAGCGCACAAACGCAGAGAGACTAACTTATGGCAACACAAAATAAAACATGGGAGCGGTGGAGATGAGGAGGTGTCGGCGTTCTGGCGATTTCGTCGGAAGGCTTCAGTCGAAGATGCTGGGAGTCCCAGCAGCTTCTACTGAAGCCAGTCCCCAACTCCGGGGACTTCCGGCCGGGGACTCCGGGTGGCAGTATACGCCGTGAAGTGGTTTGCGGCCTGCCAGTAAACCCAAAGCAGAAGAAGACGAAGTGACGTCAGCGGCTCATTTGCGTAATCTTCCCTCAGGGAATTTATTCCGGTGTGAACGCGATCTGTACCAAGTGCCCTGGGGTAATAAGTGCTGGGGCACTGAGTGCCGGCACTGAGTACGGCAAAGTACTTGGTGTGAACGCGGCTATAGTGTCCTTGGGCAAGTTACTTAACCCCAAACTGCTCCTGTAGGCGGGCAGTCTACGGTATTCAACTGTATGCAAGTCTCTGTGGATAAAAGTGTCAGCTAAATAATATGTGATGTGATGTACTGGCCATGCTACTGACTGGAGGCGGGGGTGCAGCGGTGGAGGGGTGAGAGCAGAGGAGTGAGCAGGTGCTGCCGGGCCGCACCGGGCTCCTCCTGCACCAGGAGCAGCAGAGACCTGGTGGCCACTCGCTGGAACTGCTGGGCCGTCAGCTGGTCCTTAAGGTGCAGGAGGTCAAGGATCTATAGACGGAAAAACCAAAGCCCCCTTCAAACAAACAAACAAGTGTACTTGATAATAGCTGTTCTTCACGGCAGTACATCACTGCGTTAACATGCACTGAAGCAGGAGGACGGACGAAACACAGGAAGTCCACGCACGTCCTAGACCGCTTTCCCTTTATAAATCACAATCAATTCCACATGCAGCGAGGCTTTTGCGGCCTTCAAGTAACGCCCATTTTTGCCTTTTAATAGTCAGTGAAGCACTGCATGAAGACGATCACAGGAAACCCTCCAGCAGCGACTCCATCAACCAGTTAAAAGAAATAAAACAAATGTGTTGTGTGACATCAGCAGTACAATTTAACAAAAAAAAGGCTGTCATTTGGTTTCCATACCCCTTGTGTTTTAACAATGCGAAGCATCAAGTCTTGGTGAACAGCATAATGATAATGAACTTCATTTGTAAAGGGCCGCTCAAAGAAATATTTAGATGAATGTTTCTCTCTTTTCATGCTTCTGACTGTCGCAGTTTCTTATCTCTCCCGTTCTTTTGTGCCTACGCATGGGTACAAATGTCTGGTGAGGACCGCACATTTTCCTGTCAAGTTTGCTTTTTATAAAATCGGAAACATTGCTTGGAAATTGCCGTAACCCATCTTTTGAACGTGCGCCAGGTTTATAAATGAGGCCCCAGAACAGTGGTTATAAACTGTAAAAATGCATTTAGAGAGTAAGAACAACTTTGCAAATGTAATGTAAAAACAATCATATTCTCGCTTAGATTGACCTGAGGACAGACGTGTGTGAAGTAGCTGTCTGCTGAGGCACACTGCTGGGGGGGGGTCACCAGGATCCAGGCCACAGCTTCACATTTCCTCCAGTCGGACTCGCCCCCTGCAGGACACAAACAGTGTTCTATCAGTCAGCAGGGGAAACATCATGTCTATTCTATAGGAAGTTTCAAAAGGAAAACTACTCAAACACAGATGTTTTGCTTTAGTGCTGTTATTGTTCAGGTTGACTGGTTTATATACAATACATTAGGGGGGGGATATTTATTTCTCTACTTGATTCTTTCAGACTTTTGCTCCTCACCCATTCCTCCCTCCAAGATAGCTCTGACTACAGCCTGGACCCCTTTAGGCTGCATCAGGCGCTCAGACAGCAGCCGACCACACAGACACCTCAGCCAGGCCGGAGCGGATCTCAGAGCTGATCTCAGAGCTGTTCCAGGAGCTGATCCAGGAGCTGATCCAGGAGCTGATCCAGGAGCTGATCCAGGAGCTGACCTGCTGGCAGATCCTCTGCAGCTTCCCACTGCAGCAGACTATAGAAGGGACATTACATATAAAACACAGCCTCACAGGCCTTTGTATATATGTATATATAGGGCACTCTGAACATCTTCCCAGGGGGGGGGGGCACAACACAATATAATAATTTCAACTATTTATTTACTGTGTAAATGACCTCTATGTTGTATGCATGGTTAGGGGCTGGCGTAGGTATGGGTGTGACGCTGCGAACCCTGGAATCATAATAACTCTTGTTTAAACTGTTGCCGTAATCGGTGTCGCAAAAGTATCGAGCGACAGGGTCTAGTTTGTGCAACGGACCTCTCGAATGTACATGTGAGTTATTGAACACTATTGTCACGAACATTTTGTGATAGTATCGGTTTATATAGGTTTTAATAAAAATTGTGTGTGCTGTTTTTTGGCTCAACTGTTCATAGTGCCATTTAAGATAAGAGTCACTGCATATAAGGACTGCCATGCTTGATGTCGCACATTTTTGCACCCTCGGTGAGCGGAGCAAGGTATGTGACACGAAAGAGACTTTGTTACACGTGTTTATTTGATCCGTGATTTAATACATTTGTGGTTTAACTGAATGCTTTGTACTTGTTGTGATGTTTTGTAATGACAATTAAGTACCTATGTCTGTGTTTATTTTTATTTTTCACGATGCTTGAAAGAGTATTAAAGGAACTGCATCCATAGAGACTCTGCTGTGTTTATTACTGAGGGCAGCTACATACTAAAACACATCAACCACTTATTCCAGCACAGTCTCCCACAAGCCCTCCTCCCCCGCCCCACCAAACATAGACATGCCCACCTGTTTGGGTCCGCCCTGGAGGATCAGCAGCTCCGTGATAACGATTGGCTGGTAGACTTTTCTTAGAAGCTTTTTGAGGGCCTCCTTGCAAGTTTTACATTCCTCAGGACTGAGGTCCTGCATCTAAAGTTTGCAATAAATACAAAATAGAAGATGCCCTTTATCTCTCTAGCCTACACACATCAAAATAACTGTCCATTGTATCCAGATGTGTTACCTTCTCCTCCCGCCGGGGCTGGTAGCCCAGCTGGCACAGAGCGGCCATCACGTCCCCCAGATGGCGAGTGAACACCAGCGTGGCGAGACAGGACAGCTCTGCCAGCTGCAGGAGAACCTTCATGGTGGTCAGAAGGCGGCGTCCAGCGGCTGGCACCGGAACAGCATGAAAAGCTTTTTCCACCATGGCTCCAAACGCTGACCTGCGACCCAGTGGCACGCCCACTCCAGGGGCCAAGTATGGGCAGAGTCCCAAGGAAACCACAAACTGAAGAGCTGCTCCAAGCGTCTTCTGCTGGGTGACACTGAGGACATCAGGAGGTAAAGCTGGAGCCATCTCAGGGGTGCGGAGTTTAGCTGCAGATGGAGAAGGGGTCTCCCTGAACCGTTCCAGTTCAGCAGACAGGTGTCGTCCTAAGGTGAGCAGCAGGAGGAGACACTCCTGGACAAAGCCCCAGGGGACATCTTCTGTATCACTGGAGAACCAGTCTGAACCAGCCCTCACCTCCTCCCTCAGCCTCCTCACCCCCTCAAAGCTGCTCTCAGTCTGCAGCTGCTCCCAGAGAAGGGCTCTGTTGGCCTGCAGGGCCCCCAGGAGGGCCTCCTGCTGTGAGGATGGAGCATCACGCAAGGACAACTCTATACACACACACACACCACACACACACACACACACACACACACACACACACACACACACACACACACACACACACACACACACACACACACACACACACACACACACACACACACCACACACACACACACACACACACACACACACACACACACACACACACACACACACACACACACACACACACACACACACACACAAAAAATGTAATGTATTTATTTCTGGACTGGCGATTCATTTGTTAATTATTTGTATGATTGCAATATATTAATAATCCATTAAGAGTCAAAGCTCCGGGGACTGAGGCTCATTTATATGGTTGTAGTGTGGCTGACAGTTAAACACAGGGGACGTTATGCTTCTGCTACAGACCATAATGCACGCAACATAAGTTCTGTCCCATACCATGCTTTACTTTCTGCTGTTAAACTAAGTTATACACTTACCAGCGACGGGTTTGGTGAGGACAGAGATCGCTGAGAGGATAGCTGAAGTCATCTCTGCACCACACCAACAACAACACTGTACACGTGCACACGCGAGTCACCTGTTCCGGATCTGACGTCATGCAATGTCCTCATCCATGTGAAACCTCCCTGTCTTTAATGTGCTGCTGCTAAAAGCATTATAACCCTCAGAAACCTCTTTCTTCATCCATGCCATGGACTTCCATGATGTATTGTGAGCAACTCGCTCGGTGAGTCTTAATGGCGCTGAAATTATACGTCAGAAGTATCGTCCCATAAATGTTACGTCATACATAGAAGAGCGACCAGAGCAGAGGATGGCATGGAGCGTACAGCCCATGGTACAGCCGGGTTGCGGTCGGATAATCCAAAAAATCAGCTCCTAACGTCTAACCCTATCGTCTATTCCTTGACCTCTGAGTGAAACGTCATGGGGGTTAAGGGATAGTGGATAGGATAATTCAAAAATAATTTAGGAGAAGAGACTGCGGTACTTTAGAGAATCCGACTGCACTTTCACTATCCGACGTGTTTATGATGCGCCAGCGGACGTCATAAATGTGCGTCTGCTGCTGTGGGGAAACTATGGAAATTACAGTTTTCTATACAGCGGACTACAACATGGATGTTTAATAAGAACGAGGGACTACTGTAAACTCATCTAGAGACTCTGCACCGTGCTCTGATGCTGTTGCTTTATGCTTTATGAACATGGACAACAGAGAAACATTCTTCATGACCAAAGTTGGAATTGAAATAAAAAAGGAAAGTGAAACTTATGCTCGTCACCCTCTCCCTCCGGTCCACATTAATACAAATGATCCCAATACGTATGATTGTATGAACTATGAAAAGATCTTAAAATCAATACAAATGTATTTATTATAAACGTTAGTCCTTAACATCTATCACTGTGTATATCACCATTCAAACATCTTTTAAAAGTTGAACAACCCCCACACAGCTCAGTAAAGACTGCGAAATGTTGACTTTAGTTGATGATTTCAGTAAAAACTAACGTTCATATTTCTCTTTTTGATTATAATACTGATGAACGTTCAAAACAAAGCACTTTGGCAAGTTACCACATACGTTTTAAAATGCTTAATAAGCACAGTAACTTTCATGATATAATTTCTCGTCATAATCGGTTGTTTCCGTGAACGGCCGACTGTTGTGTGACGGCAAATGCTGCGGCTGCAAGGCATTGTGGGGCAGCATTTTCTCCTCTCCTTTCGGTGAGGGAGGTCCAGTGGTTCCTAAGCTAAAGGAGGTTATAAAGGAAGTTTGAAACCTCCTTTCCTATCATCTAGAGCAGTGGTTCCCAACCTGGGGGGCGCTTCCCCCTTGGAGGGGCGCCAAAGATCGCAGGGGGGGCGCCAGGCCTCAGATGATTTGAGGCCAAATATCATATTTAGACTTTTTTTTTTTTTTTACATATATTTGTAACGCAATACATGATTGTCACTAAAAGCCTTGTCTCTACATTACAATAAAATATAAAAAATAATTGATTAATTAATTTGAATAAAAATTCAAGTTAGTAGCTATTATAGGCATAAAAAGACAGAAATGTATAATTCTTTCTTTAATAGAAATGTTTCTTCTGCCCGTAAAGTGTCCAAACCAGGCTTTTCTGGATAAGCGCATTTTTAAAACATAGTCATTGTCCATGCCGGTTTCAGATTATTTGTCACAGTTGCTCCGATCAGATCGGTCTCCTCCATTTTGTAGATTATTTACGACTTTTGTATCCACATAAACACATCGGCAAAATCCGGCTTACTTTGAGCATGTGTTTTAAACAGTTTAATCCCTTTGTGAATTGTTTCCACTTGCGCCGTCCTTTAATTTCTTCAGACAGCGGGAATCCAAATTAATTAATCCTGAGTCCAATAACCATCAAAGTCACTCCAATAGTGCTCCTTAATTACGCTTTCATCCTCCTTTAACAAAATACTTCACATTCATCCAGTTTGTGACAGTAGTTGTAGCATTTTTGAGACTTTTAAACTTTAATTACCGCTGTTGCGCCCCCGCAACAGCGGGGGGGGGGGCGCAACTTCCAACAGGAGTCATTTGGGGGGGGGCTCTTTGGAAAAAAGGTTGGGAACCCCTGATCTAGAGAATTCGAACGGCACTTATCATGGCTGCCACTGAGGGACTTCCGGGTCATTTCACTCCATTAGGAAGGTTCCTCAAGGTTCAAGGTTCAAGGTTCAAGGTTCTTTATTGTCAATCTGACATAGCTACAGAGTAATTATGCAGTTGAAAATCTTATGTCACAGGCTTCTCCAACAATGCAACATAATAACATAACATAATAACAATAAGAGCATGAGCAATACAAAAATAATAATAGTTATAAAAATGAAATAAAGTTATGATGTGGAATAGTGCAGTATGAGTCTATATACAAGTTATTGGAATGATATATATATTAGGTATTAGATACATACTACTGAGTAGCAGTTGAATGTTTGAAGTTGTTTCAACAGTTCAATTTTTTAACAGTCTCACTGCCCGCGGGAAGAAACTGTCTCCGAATCTTCTTGTCCTTGCCAGGATGCTGCGGTAACGTCTGCCAGACGGCAACAGAAAGAACAGTTTGTGGCTGGGGTGATGGGGGTCTTTGATAATCCGTAGTGATTTCTTCCTGAGCCGCTGGGAGTAAAGGTCCTCCATGGATGGCAGCTCCGTCCTGGTGATGTGCTGTGCAGTTTTCACCACCCTCTGTAAAGCCTTACGATCGAGGTCGGTGCAGCTGCCGTACCAGGCCGTCATGCTGCCAGTGAGGATACTCTCTATCGTGCACCTGTAGAAGTTGCAGAGTATCCTGGAATCCATTTTGAACCTCCTCAACCTGCGGAGGAAGAAGAGCCGCTGTCGAGCTTTCTTGGTGATGGTGGTGGTGTGAAGAGACCATGTCAGGTCCTCAGTGATGTGGACCCCAAGGAACCTGAAGCTTTTGACTCTCTCCACCGTAGTCCCATTGATGGCGATGGGGGCGTGTCCCTCTCCCTGCTGCTTCCTGTAGTCCACAATCAGCTCCTTTGTTTTGCTGATATTGAGATGGAGGTTGTTCTCCTGGCACCAAGATGTCAGGTTTTCGACCTCCTCTCTGTACGCCGTCTCGTCATCGTCTGTGATCTGGCCGATGACGGTCGTGTCATCAGCAAACTTCACGATGGTGTTGGAGCTGTGTGTGGCCACGCAGTCGTGGGTGAACAGGGAGTAGAGGAGAGGGCTGAGCACGCAGCCTTGAGGGGCACCGGTGTTGAGAATCAGGGTGGAGGATGTGATATTTCCCACCCGCACTGCCTGGGGTCTGCCCGTCAGGAAGTTCAGGATCCAGTCACAGAGGGCGCTGTTGAGCCCGAGGTCTCTGAGCTTGATGGCCAGCTTGGAGGGCACAATGGTGTTGAATGCTGAACTGTAGTCAATGAACAGCATTCTCACATATGTGTTCCTGTTCTTCGGGTCCAGGTGTGAGAGGGCAGTGTGGAGGGTGAGGGCTATGGCGTCGTCTGTGGACCTGTTTGCTCTGTAGGCAAACTGCAGGGGGTCCAGAGATTCAGGGAGGGAGGAGGTGATGAATAATTTGACTAACCGCTCAAAGCACTTCATTATGATGGAGGTGAGTGCTACTGGGCGGTAGTCGTTGGGGCAGGTGATGATTGTCTTTTTGGGGACAGGAATGATGGTAGAGTGTTTAAGACATGTGGGGACTACAGACTGCAGCAGGGACCTGTTGAAGATGTCTGTGAACACCTCTGCCAGCTGAACTGCACACACCCTGAGAACACGGCCAGGGATGCCATCAGGTCCAGGAGCCTTGTGTGGGTTAACCCTTTTAAAGGATTTACACACATCTGCCCTATTTAAAACAAAAGGGCAGTGTAGCTCCTGGTCCCTCTGTACCTCCACAGCCTGGCTGCTCTCAAAGCGTGCAAAAAAACTGTTTAGCTCATCTGGGAGAGATGCGCACGCAGACACTCCCGCAGCACCCCCCGCTGCTCCTTTGTAGTCAGTCATTGTCCTTAGTCCCGCCCACATATTCCTAGTGTTACAGCCTTTGAAGTCAGATTCCACCTTGTCTTTGTACTGTCTCTTTGCATTTTTAATTGCTCTCCGGAGATCATACCTAGACTTCCTGTACTCCTCCAAATCTCCCGCTGTGTGCGCGAGAGTGCGCGCTTTCAGTTTGCCGCGCACCTCACCGTTTACCCAGGGCTTTTGATTTGGGAATGTCCGTACAGAAACCTTCGGTACCACGTCATCGATGCATTTCCCAATGTAGCAGATGACAGTGTCCATGTGTGTGTTGATGTTATTGTCCTCAAACACACTCCAATCCGTAGATGCAAAGCAATCCTGCAGTGCTGAATCTGACTCCTCGCTCCATCGTTGTACTGTCCTTGTTATCGGTCTGTCCCTTTTAAGTTTCTGCTTGTACGCAGGCAACAACAGTAGTGAGATATGGTCTGATTTGCCGAAGGGAGGGCGAGGGAGAGCCTTATATCCATTCCGGAAAGGGGAATAAACATGGTCCAGTATGTTTCCCCCGCGCGTCGGGAAGTTGATGTGTTGGTAATATTTTGGCAAAACCTTCTTCATGTTGGCGGTGTTGAAATCTCCGGCCACAACGAACGCCGCATCTGGCCGTGAAGTCTCGGTTTTATCAATAAACCCAAACAGCTGATCGAGTGCCGTGTTGTTGTCGGCGAGTGGCTGCGGCGGGATATACACTGCTGTTATCACAACAGATGTGAATTCCCTCGGCAGATGGAAGGCCCGACATGAGATCATGAGGTGCTCTAGCTGTGCGGAACAGTCCGATTAAATAATCTTCACATCTGAGCACCAGTTGTTGTTAGTCATTACACACACACCGCCTCCCTTACTTTTCCCCGAGTTAGCAGTCCGGTCCTGACGAAAAATAGAGAATCCGTCAGGGACAATAGCGGAGTCCGGGATAGCGGGGTTGAGCCAAGTCTCAGTGAGAATTAACACGTTACAGTTCTTAATGTCCCGTTGAAAAGCAATCCGGCTTCTGAGTTCATCTAGCTTATTTTCAATGGATTGAACAGTAGCCAGAAGAATACTCGGAAGAGGGGGCCGATTCTCTCGTTTTCTCAGTCTGACCAGCAACCCGGCCCGGCATCCCCGCTTTGTCTTCTTCTTGCGTCTCTCAGGTAGAACAGCAACAGGTAGCCATGGTGAATCTCCATTGTTTGTCGGAGGGTTAATATTGTCCACGAAGTTTCGCAATTGGAAAAGTTCCTCTCTGCTATATTGTATGGCAGAGTAGGTGCGGTCGGCTAGCATGTTGCGAACCATGTTAAAAGTAAAACGGCAAAAGTAAAAGAAATATGTACAAAATACGAAAATGGGCAAAGTTGGAGAGGAGCACAAAGACGATGCGGCCATCTTCACCGGCGCATCAAGGCGCGTTTCCACTACACGGCCTCGCTCGGCCTCGCTCGGTATGGCTGGGCCTCGTTAGGACTGGCTCACTTTATGGCGCATTTCCATTACAGTTTAGGAACTGGGGCAGTATCTATAGTAACGCAGTGTAGGCGGAGCCGTGACGTGATCTTCAGAGAACCTCAGAAAAACAACACAGCCGTTAGCTGTTAGCACTCAGAGCTCACAGCTCCTCATATATGTTCAGAAACTAGACAAAAGTTAAACAAGTACAAACCACAGACTGCCTGTGTCATGGTGAATACAGTCGCTGCTTTATTTATGTCTGTATCGGCCGTTGTTGTGAGTGTGGACGGTCGGAGCATATACTGCGTTAGCTTAGCCAATCTCCATTTAGAAAACAAACATTTTAAAAGGTTTTTCCCCTGCCGTCTGTCTGCAGACTTGACAAAGCATTAATTCATGGTTTTTACTAACCGGTATCAGTATGTTGTTACTTCTGCATCATTTTGAAACGTGTATTACAATTAAATCACGGTCAAATATGTCCATCTTGTTGTAGTTGTAGCCCCCTTGCCAGCAATGCTCTCTCTAGTTTAGCATACTCAGCCCGATTCAGCCTCGTTGTCATCTAGATTATTCTTTTTTAAGAGCGGTTTAATGACTGCAGTTTTCAGGGCCTCTGGAAAAATACCTGAGTGAAGAGATGTGTTTACTATATGAAGTAGATCTGAGGCCATGCAATGAAAAACATCTTTAAAAAATCCCGTTGGAATAATATCAAGGCAGCAGGAGGAGGATTTCAGAAGTTGAATAATGTCCTCTAAGTGTTTATCATTAATCTGATGGAATTGTGTCATGGTGTTTGAATTGATATTAGGTGGACATAGGGACAACACATTTGCTGTACCTGATGCAGAGGCACTGACTGATTGTCTAATTTTCTGAATTTTGTCAGTGAAGAAGGAGGCAAAATCATTGCATGCCCTGGTGGATAGAAATTCAGAGGCTACTGACACTGGGGGTTTAGTTAGTCTGTCGACGGTAGCAAACAAGGCACGTGCGTTGTTTTTGTTTTTGGTCATGATGTCAGAGAAGAAAGACTGTCGTGCGTTTTTCAATTCCAAATTATAAAGGCCAAGTCTCTCTTTATAGATTTCAAAGTGAACCTGGAGATTTGTTTTTTCGCCACCTACGTTCAGCTTTTCGACACTCTCTTTTTTCTGTTCTCACGGTCATGGCCTTTCTCCATGGAGATATTTTCTTGCCAATCACTTCCTTTAACTTAGTTGGAGCAATGGTATCTATAACATTTTACATTTTTTAATTAAAATGATCTACTAGCTCATTTACTGAGATGTTAGCAGGGGCAAGTGTGGATGAAAAATTATGAGTAAACATTTCCCTAGTATTTTCAGTTAAATATCGCTTTGTGGTTACCTCTTTCTGAACATTTTTGTGAACAGAAATAGAGCTCTCAAAGAAAACACAGGAATGATCAGAGAGTGCAACATCAGTCACCACAACCTTTGAGATATTCAGACCCTTTGAGATAATTAAGTCCAGAGTGTGCCCCTTATTGTGCGTGGGCTCCGCCACATGCTGAGTCAGTCCATAGTTATCAAGAACACAAAACAGTGACTAGACGGTCAAAGTCAATACACACTATAGACAGCAGTTCAGTAAAATCATCAAAAAAGCTTGCACAGTATTTGGGTGGTCTATAGATATTTAGGAACAGAGCTCGAGAGGAGCATTTCAGCTGAAGGGCCACATATTCAAAAGAAGCAAAGTCCCCATAAGATGTCTTCCTGCATTGAATGGAATCATTGAACAAAATAGCAACTCCACCCCCTTTCTTATGCATTCTTTCCTGACTCATAAAATTAAAGTTGGGAGGGGTTGATTCAATAAGAACAGCTGCACTGTTATTTTGTTCAATCCAAGTTTCCGTTAAAAACATAAAATCGAGATTGTGCTCAGTGATAAAATCATTGATTAAAAATGTTTTTCCTGCCAAAGACCTGACATTTAATAAAGCTAGTTTAAGTTTGTTAAATACACTATCAGTAAGATTTTTTGTGACAAGCTGTGGCTGACATGGAATCACTGCTAAATTTGATAACCTCACACAAACGTTTGAGCACTTCCTGTTTCGAAGCTGATTCACCGCTCTTAATCTATTACCTATCAACACAGATATCGGCAAAGCTACTGGCAGGCAGGGCCCCGGCATGTCCTGGAAAGAGTTGAGAGTGCCATACGCCCTTGAGCCTGGACCCAGCACATATCAGTAAGAGTTTGTTGTGTTTTGTACACACACATCCTTATCAGGCTTCGGAGACTGCAGATGCTTTCTTGAAGGGAGGGGAGGTGGTTGACGTAGGCACGGTGATGAAGACGGGGGAGATGGTGCGCGTCTCTGCTTCGGTGATTTTGGTGGGCGTTGTGGAAGGGCGGGGGTAAAGGAGGGTATAGGAGCAAATAGCATAAAATATATATATATATATATACACACACACACACACACACACACAGTGCCCTTCTTTATTGTTTTGTATTTTTGAAGAGTGCTTCATGTATGCTTGAACTTTGTTTAATGTTGTTGAGGCAAGTTTTCTTACCGGAAGTCATGTGACCTCTAGCCCGGATGTTTACAATGTTTGTGAGAGAGTAAAAAGGCGCGAACATTTGTAAATGCCGGTCTAGGCGAATACGTTTTCACGCTGTTTCATAATTGTACCAAGAAGGAAATAAACATGATTGTGAACATCAGTTCGATGCGTAACGTTCTTTCAAGACAAAGTTACAGTGTGTGTACCTTTGCGTTTGGCTGCTGGTAAGGGGGACGACCAAGCGCTGTGATCTAGAAGGCAAAGCTCGCTTGTTTCCAATCCCGAGAGTTGTCCATCCTCGCCTGAAACACACGATTAGTGCCATGAGTTAGTGAAGCAAATTACAGAAACACTGCACAGTTATTCACAAGTCAAAACGTTTTCATAGCGGCCGAGAATATCTAGCTAGCAGCGACGTGCAGTCAGGGGAGGCAGAGCCTCACCTGTCATACTCCAATGTAACGGAAAAACAACTAAAGAAAAACTAAATAGTAATAATAATAAAATGTCTCCACTGATCTGTGTTGTAAGTGTGATTTATGTATGATTCCAATCGCTTTTTATAGTCAAAATCAGCAAATTTGCCGAGCTCCGCTACGGGAGCGATAACAAGTGAGGCAGGGACGTGCTCTGCCTCTCGTAAGCCCACAGTAACTTGCTGGAGCACGGACACTAATTTAGCGCGGGCACTTATTTTGTGAGCGCGCTCAAGCCAGTTACTGTGGGGTAAGGTGAGGCACAGATGAGCTCTGCCTCACCTCAGAATGTGTCACCCCACAGAAACTGGCTGGAAAGCAGGCCCTAAGCGCATGCCTGTTACCATCTCACTGTAGGTCACCAATGTAATGTTTGTAGATCCCTTTATTACATTTATCCTCGCCATCCATAGTCTCTAAATAACTTATTTCACGTATATATGATATTTAGGCTCGCTGGTCTCATCATACAACGGCAATGAAAAAAGCACCAGGGGAGGCAGCCATAACCTCTGCCGCACTGAAGGGGGCGCACGTGAGCCCACAGGTTCTTGTTGCTACTGTAATTCTACGCAGAGATGGTAGACGCAAACTACAGGAAGATAAGGAGGACTTTTACAAAAAAGTAATAGAGATTGTTGTCCAGAAGGATAGCATGGACTTCATCTTCAAGTCAAGGTAAGACCACATTTGTAATGAAAATGGGATCTTACTAAGAAAGAACAATCCAATATTTAGATTTTGGGTATCCTTTTGTTGAACGGTCTGTTTAAAATGAATCGAAGCATCAGATTAAAAAAGCTTTTGAAAATAACCGAATATTTCGATTAAGGTCAAAATATAATATTTGTAAATCTGACTCAGTGAGTCAGTGCCAAGCCCCCAGGAAGTGCGCCGGACTCAGATGAAAATATTCGTGCTGGCCAAACGGCGGTACTACACTTCCTTTTGGTTGCCAGGCCCGGAAACACTTTTTCCCATTGACTTACATGGGGAAAGAGTGGTCTGTAAATCGTTGGATAATTTTTTTTAAACTAAATAAACTACCCAGTATGAACACTTGTATAGCCCTTATTAAAAACATTCGTTCCTCAAGTTGTAAAAATGTGCTAATAACGTTATTCTGTGAGTTATTTCCCTCTGCATTATAAACGCGCATCTAACCCACGGGACCGCGCCGGCACGTTCATGTTACGTGTTCAGCACTACATGCGTTTATCTTTACCCATGGATGCACAATAAGAACGGACCCATATCGCCTTACTGCCAGCCCACGGAGCTGTAATAATGGATATATTGCACATGTTTGCTGTAATTCATAATTTGTAAAATATTATACTACATGGGCTGTATGATTACATCTTGTACCGTAAATGTTGTATTAAATAAAGTTAATATTACCGACGTAGATTAACGTCCCTGTAGCTTCTTATTGCACTAAGAAGCTTATTGCACTGTATATATATATATATATATATATATATATATATATGTATATATATATATATATACACATATATATATATATATATATATACAGTGCAATAATTCTTTCATGCTAAATGAAGCTCTGTTGCTTGGATATCACTAGATCCTGTTACAGCGTAATATAAAAGTACATAACGATTGATGTGTAAATTAGCATAATTACTAGCTAACCGCTAGCTGCTAACTGCCGCCTCATTAATATCAAATCTATCATAATAACAAACCATTACCATGCTGTCATGAACGTGCGGTGCTGTTACGTGTACGCAAATTGACGTGCTTGATGTGAACGAGCATTTTGGGGGGCATGGTTAAAGTTGCGCATGCGCTATGAGCGCACATACGGGTACTTCTCAGGCATGCCGGGTAATCTGTGACGTTTCACTCTCTCAAAAGTTGGGCCATTTTATCATCATGCGCGAATGAGCAACTCTCATAGGAATGAATGAGGCCCCGCCTCCCACGCTGTATCCAGTTCTTATTATACATCCATGGTCAGTGCCTCACCCAAGCCCCCAGGAAGTGCGCCGGACTCAGATGAAAACATTCGTGCTGGCCAAACGGCGGTACTACACTTCCTTTTGGTTGCCAGGCCCGGAAACACTTTTTCCCATTGACTTACATGGGGAAAGAGTGGTCTGTAAATCGTTGGATAATTTTTTTTAAACTAAATAAACTACCCAGTATGAACACTTGTATAGCCCTTATTAAAAACATTCGTTCCTCAAGTTGTAAAAATGTGCTAATAACGTTATTCTGAGAGTTATTTCCCTCTGCATTATGAACGCGCATCTAACCCACGGGACCGCGCCGCCCGGCACGTTCATGTTACGTGTTCAGCACTACATGCGTTTATCTTTACCCATGGATGCACAATAAGAACGGACCCATATCGCCTTACTGCCAGCCCACGGAGCTGTAATAATGGATATATTGCACATGTTTGCTGTAATTCATCATTTGTAAAATATTATACTACATGGGCTGTATGATTAAATCTTGTACCGTAAATGTTGTATTAAATAAAGTTAATATTACCGACGTAGATTAACGTCCCTGTAGCTTCTTATTGCACTAAGAAGCTTATTGCACTGTATATATATACATATATATATACATATACATATATATACATATATATGTATATGTCTATATATATATATATATATGTATATATATATGTACATACATATATATATATATATTGTTGGAGTAGAATACCTCTGCTACGCGCCGTTCGTTGGATGAGGCTGGATCTCTATTAAATTAAGAAAGGAATTGAAAACACCGGAATCAAAGTTATAACAAATTATCTGAGTTTACTTCTAGTAGGAAACCAAACACATATACAAGTTATACAGAGTACTCGAGTACTCTGGGCTTTTAGATTTGTGATGCGATGCGGATAAATGCATCGGGACCAGACAAACTCATCAAACGAGAAGAAATTGGACTTCAAGTTTGTGATTCGATGCGGACACAGATATCGGAACCAACAAACTCACCAAACCCAAAAGCAATTTTACACACACAAACGTCAGTATTTCTATCTGTCTTTGGGGCGGAGATTTGTCGATTCTTCCTTCCCACTTTTCTCCCAAGCGAATTAGAGAACCCCTGGGGAGGAGCTGTTTAAACTGACCACCTCCTCCAATGCCGCGTTTCCACTACACAGCCTCGCTCGGCCCCGCTCGGCCTCCTTTGGCCGCGCCCGGCCTCGTTAGGACCAGCTCACTTTGTGGCGCGTTTCCATTACAGTTTAGGAACCGGGTCAGTATCTATAGTAACACAGTGTAGGCGGAGCGACGCTGCTTAAAACTGCCGTGACGTCATCTTCAATGCGACACAACAATGGAGATGTGAAAGCGATCGTTTGCTTGTTTTTTGCTGTGTGGTTTATTATCACAAGAAATAGACAAGAGTTGTTTCGAAAGAGGCGACGTATAGCAAGACGAGGTATAGAAGAAGCTGACGCGAGAGTTCGGGCAGTCCTCCTACGCCGCAGAGACTACAGGACGACTCGAATCACTACTAACTACAATGCTACTTGGTAAGCTAACGTTCGCTAACTAGCAATGTGTTTAGGCTCACGCTCCCTATACGACCAAAGTATTTCAAGTATTTAATTAATTGTAGCTACCACTTTTACGTATTAAAATATGTATGCTTTTGTTTGTGTATTTCAGAAGTTACCGACCGAGCTACCGAGTGGTGGAATGTGATTGTTCCATCTTTCACACACTCAGTGGGTGGAGAACTTCAGGATGCCTGAGGAAAACCTACGTGTAATACCTAAATATTCATTGTATTGTATTGAACATAAATACATATTTTCTTTTTCACATACATGTGTTTGTCAAATTATTTAAACCAAAAAAATGTTATCAGAATTGACTATTTAGTAAATATTTGAATTTCAAGCACCAGTACTGCCCCCATAATAATAATCTAATAAATTAAGCAAATATCAAAGCAAACTATAAACATAAATACAAAAGTGTAAAACACAACAGAACTATATTCATAAATGCAAGTGTAAAAAATTGTTAACATGGATGGAGGCTAAAGTATCCACAGCATAAAATAATATGATTATGATGGTTTGTCTGAAAGACACAGCCTCAAGGTTCAAGGTTTTTTATTTTGTCATACGAACATAGCTAGTGTAGTTATGACAATGAACATCTTAGGTCACAGGCTCCTCCAACAGTGCAACACAATAACCCAGATCAACAGAAATATAGTGCAAGTAAATATTAAGCGCTGTGCACCGCTCTCTTTGTATAGGTGTTTTCTTTTGTTCTCTTCTCTTTGAAATATATAAGCAATGTGTTTGAGTCTAGCACAACGAGGGTATTACAATTGAGTAATTTTTCTACATGTATTTATCATGTATTCTTAATACCATTACAAAATATGTAATGTTATGTTTTAGAGGAGGACCTCAAGCTAGCAAACTCAATTTCAAACAGTATGCAGAGTTGTCCTGCTAAAGAGTTAAAATGTATTATTTAACCAAGTATTTATTCTCTTATTTGCTTTAATTGCAACAGATGATAAAGGTTTCACTGTGATAAGTATTCTCTTAAATCCATAAACCCCTGTACAGTGCTTTGTGGACGATGGTGTTTATGATATTTCTGACTGCAGAGGGACGCCTAGATGATGCCATCTTTCTGTGCGATCGCTGGTGGGTGCAATTATTTATCAACAAGCAATAAGATAAGACATGGCATTGATTCTGCTGGGCCAGTTGCCGTTCCTGCAGGGCCAGATCCTCTCCTCCTCGGTTTGTGCTGTTGATGCAGAGGACGTTGTTCGGAACTGTTCCTCCTCGCTAGTCCCAATGTAATCATCTAGAACAGAAACATGACTTGTAAATTCCACAAACTACTGCAGCACAATACTATAAATAGCAACAACAACTATAGAAAAGACAAACTGAACGTAAACAATGGCACATATGGTGTTAGCAAACAATAGCTCTCGCTAATGCTATCTGCCTAGCTAGCCTTCGGGGCTCCATCGGGGTTGTCGAACATAAATGTAAGGATAAAATAGACTTATTTGTTAGAAGTGAGCTTTAAAACAGACAGGGACACAAAGCAGGGACACAAAGCTTTCAAGCAAATAACAGCGTTAGCAAAAACTTACCATGCAGACTCCAGTAACGCCGTTGGAGAGTCCAGTGTCTGTGTAGAGACCTCCTGAAAGACTTTGATATTGCGAGTTGTCCCGTCGAGCACCCGCTGGACCTTATCATCTGCAATATAATGGACGTCGTCACTTCCTCGACCGACCATGGTGTGCTTTTCTTTGCCATTGTTGTAGCTCCTCTGTTAACAAAAATGCTGTTTGTAAAAATGGATTATCTCGCGCGCAGATTGTGACGATTCTCTCCGACCAATCAGCAGCCGAGAGCGTTGACGTCACAAACACAGCCCGGTTCTCTCGGCCCTGGCCCCACGATTTTATGAGGCCAGAAAAACTGAGAATTAGGACCAGCCGGCCGGTACTAGGCCAAGTGGAAACGCAACCACAAACGGGCCGCTGACGTCACAGCCCTCTTAAACCGGGCTGCGCGCTGTAGTGGAAACGCGCCACAAGTGTCCTGATTGGCTGGATTCGCTTCTGGCCGAGGTCAATCAGAGTTTCGAACAGAGTGAGACCCCAAACCACACTAGGTCAAAAGTCAATGTTTATCTTTACCTTATCTTACTCTACATTCCTTTCCCAGGGGATATTTTCACCTAACCTTCCCTCCTTCCGACATTTAAACTCTTCCTCACCTATTTAATGATGTGTCTTTAACGACTTAATGACCGCATCTGGCTCTTAGAGATGATAACAGCCAATGTTGGTGTGTGAAACACAGAATCTCTGGATCAGTGAGTTTAAAAGTGAGAATAACATTCTTTTTCTAAGTGATTATCAAAACCCGTTCAAACAATACATGTTTACTTCAATACAGTGTAGAATCATATCTTCTTACTTCAATCCCTCTTTTGATCTCACCTCACGAGATCAACATATAGCATTTGAAACATTACCACTGTCAATTTTCTTCTTACTGTGTCTGTCCCAACATTTATATAAACCCATCAGAAGTTGGGATATAGAGCACTTTAAACCTTTAGGAACAGTCCACAACAACAACTTATTATGACAGTGGAGGGAGAATAAAATATGTCTAAAAAGCAAAGTCCTTGTCAGCTGAGTCATCTTTACTCTTCCCTCAATGGTGGAACTGATTAGTCTTAACACACAATGAGCAGATACAAGGCACACAACAACAACCACATGTCACCAAAATGGCAATAAAAGTAGCCACAGAAATCAGAAAAGACATTATCATACTTTTCCCTCTTTTGGTAACACATAGTTCTGTAGAATACAAAAATACAAATCCCTTACATTATGGGATATAAAAATAAAGTTGAAAGTTCCTCAAAAAAAAAAAAAATGGATTGTTCAGACAAAGTTCCACACCGGCTATATCAACCTGTTTCAGCGGGAAATAGAGTTCCCTGTGCCGTCTTGGTTTGCCATATCTTCGTCCCCCCAGCCCGCTGACGGCGGCTTCTGGGGTGCCTGCTAGAGAGATGTGGCCTGATTGTTCTCCCCCGGCCCGCTGATGGCGGCTTCCGGGTCGACTGTTGGAGAGATGTCCTGATCCTCCTCCTCCGGTCTGCTGATGGCGCCTCCTGGGTCGACTGCCTTGACGAGAGCCAGATCTGTTCTGATGTCGTCCAGGGTCCTCGCGACGAGGGCCAACTCTGTCCTGATGTCGTCCAGGGTCCTCGCAGGTGTTTTTCCCGACCGCACACTGGCTCCAGTGGTACCAGTTGTCTCCCTTTCCATCTAGGCGAACAGCATGGGAGGTCCCCTCCAACCAGACGTAATCTGCTGTGTTGGCCTTGTGTTTCTCGGGTCCCCCTTTTGACGTCAGCAGCCTGTATGGAGAAGTCTCATACCAAGCCCTTAAGTTGCTGGAAATATGGTTTTGAAATCATCTTTTCTACTTCTTTAGTGTTTATTGGCGGCACCAACTAGACTGGAGTGTGGACAAGAGACTATGCAGAAAATAATAAACAAAAATAAAAAATAAAAAATTAAAATAAAAAATAAAAAATAAAAAATAAAAAATTTAATTAAAAAATAGAACAAAAATAAAAATAAAACAAAAAGGAACAAACTAACAAAACAAAAAATAACCAAAGCTAGATTATTTTAACTGTATCAATTTCTCTTAAAAGCAACAAATAAAACAAAACAAAAAATACCATAACTAGTATTTTAAATTGATAAATTTCTCCTAAAAACGTAATAATCTCACATACATATTGTCTGATGTATATCCTATCCTTCTCCCCCTTTTTCTGAAATAGAACGCCGTTAACGGTGTTCTTATTTTCAGAAACATCGAGCCTTATACACCAGTTATTTAATATCAGCTATATATTTATTATTACTATTACTTATATATCAGGCATTAAATGTCAGCCTTCTTCCATGATTGACCTCGTCTACATTATCTGACTTATATTGATACGTGTCTGTTTGTATTTATTTAATATACTGGGCAATTATTGATAACCTTTTGAATCTCCCTCTTTTCTTAACAACTTGAGGTATGGCTATTTTGAAATCTGACTTGGTTAAGAGATGATTTGTTTATTGGTGAGAGGCACACTCTTGCCCTCGTGATTGGGTGGGGGTGAATATTTAGGGAGAGTTCCTTACAATCTCCAGATCTTCCTCTCAGTGTAGAGGCCATAAAACCTTTTAATGGGCTCTGTGGTCTGTTCAGATTTAGATTTTCTTCCTCTCCAGAGGTCACGCCTGTCTTTGACCCTGTATGCTGCTTGGAGTCTGCAGCACCTCAGGAGCAGAGAAAGTGGAGATCTCTTCCCAAAAGTGTAAGCCCCCACATGAGCAACATAGCAACACATTAAACTCCCTGACTTGTTTGTAAAGCGTTCTTTAAGGCCTGAATTGAGTCTGCTGTTGTGTAACGGAAAATCCCATTTCCAAAAAGGGTCAGTTTAATAGCCCTTATCATATTATCGCTCTGTGCTTGCATGCTAGGACCTATTGTCTTTGCCAGAGCTGCTGCTATTCTTTCTACATGTTTTAGCTCCATATTAGCAGGGTTCACTAACATGGTTGGTTGATCCAGTTTAAGATTTTCAATATCTTCCATTACTATTTCCAACATTCCTTATCCCTGAATATCAGGTCTAACAATGTGTTTTCCTTTAGGAGTATTAGATGGGATACTCATAAGTGGCATTTGTGAGCCCTTATCTCCTTAGGGTGGAGGTAGGGTCTCAGACATTATACCACCTTCTCGTTGCTCTCTGTCTCTCAAGTATTACACAGATTTGACTTTAAAAAAATCACACAGAGCTTCTCATACCTTATCATATCACATTCAGGCACATTTTTATTGTGCGATGTTTATTTCAACAGATAGCGTGACTTCCAGAAGTAGGCTTCTACAATCTCCTCACGGTGATTGCGACTTCAGGTCAAGAGTTAAAAACTCAGTCAACAAAATCTCTTTATCGTCACGTTTAATGAGCCTGATTATCCCCACAACAGTTTTGTGATGAGATACGGTCGTTCCAAATAATTAGTTGGAGGTCGCGTCTCTCTCCTCCTCTATCACCCACCATATAACAATTACAGACATTTTATACATTTAAAGCACCACGAAAGGTAACCGCATTAATCAATCTGATCATGACCTGCGGGGAATGTAACCCTTCTTTTACAGCCTTACAGTCTTTAATGAAAGCACTGCGAGGTAACCGTATTCATCAATGTTATATTGACCTACGGGGAATTTAACCCTATTTTGACACCTAAGTAATCTTTAATTAAAGCGCTGCAAGGTAACCGCATTAATCAATCTTATCATGATCTGCGGGGAATTTAACCCTCTTTTTCTAGCCTTGCAGCCTTCGTATTTAGTGAGTGAAGGGCTGGGATCTACCCGCCACACTCAAACACTATTTTTGCTCTAGATCCAGGACTGAATACCCTTCTCTAAGCACTAATAATCTAATTTAACTAGAATATGTATTGTATTTCCCACCGTGACTAAAAACACTGAGAACGCTGCTGACAACTCTAAAGTTTTAGTATAATCAATCACAGATTTTTGATAATCAAAACAGGTGTCTGCTCACCTTTTGTATATGGCCATTGGTTTAGTTGTCACCAGTATCTCTGTGTCCTCCCCCTGGACTGGATTCTGTCCCCTGGCTGTCGGTGTTCCTTTCTAGAGATCAGCTCACAAACGTCGGGAAAGTCACCACTTGTTGGAGTAGAATACCTCTGCTACGCGCCGTTCGTTGGATGAGGCTGGATCTCTATTAAATTAAGAAAGGAATTGAAAACACCGGAATCAAAGTTATAACAAATTATCTGAGTTTACTTCTAGTAGGAAACCAAACACATATACAAGTTATACAGAGTACTCGAGTACTCTGGGCTTTTAGATTTATGATGCGATGCGGATAAATGCATCGGGACCAGACAAACTCATCAAACGAGAAGAAATTGGACTTCAAGTTTGTGATTCGATGCGGACACAGATATCGGAACCAACAAACTCACCAAACCCAAAAGCAATTTTACACACACAAACGTCAGTATTTCTATCTGTCTTTGGGGCGGAGATTTGTCGATTCTTCCTTCCCACTTTTCTCCCAAGCGAATTAGAGAACCCCTGGGGAGGAGCTGTTTAAACTGACCACCTCCTCCAAGTGTCCTGATTGGCTGGATTCGCTTCTGGCCGAGGTCAATCAGAGTTTCGAACAGAGTGAGACCCCAAACCACACTAGGTCAAAAGTCAATGTTTATCTTTACCTTATCTTACTCTACATTCCTTTCCCAGGGGATATTTTCACCTAACCTTCCCTCCTTCCGACATTTAAACTCTTCCTCACCTATTTAATGATGTGTCTTTAACGACTTAATGACCGCATCTGGCTCTTAGAGATGATAACAGCCAATGTTGGTGTGTGAAACACAGAATCTCTGGATCAGTGAGTTTAAAAGTGAGAATAACATTCTTTTTCTAAGTGATTATCAAAACCCGTTCAAACAATACATGTTTACTTCAATACAGTGTAGAATCATATCTTCTTACTTCAATATATATACAGTGCAATAATTATTTCATGCTAAATGAAGCTCTGTTGCTTGGATATCACTAGATCCTGTACAGCGTAATATAAAAGTACATAACGATTGATGTGTAAATTAGCATAATTCAGGGTGCGTACGGGTGCTGGAAATCCTTGAAATGCTTGAAATTGTACGAGGTGTTTTCAAGGTTTGAAAAGTGCTTGAATTTTGGGAATGGTGCTTGAATTTGGGATAAAGTGCTTGAAATTGTAAATGCTTTACTGCGCTTTTTAGATTAAAAGAAAATAAAGAAGTCGGAGCGCGCTTAATTGCTTCGCTTTTACATAAAACAGCTCCGCTCCGGCCTTCCCGCGCTATGCGCGTGACCGGCAAGTGTTTTTGTTACGTGTGTGACCTGGGCATTCTGATGAGAGTGATAGATGACAGTATGCCAGGAGATTGCCGTTTCAACGAGCGTTGGCTAGCAGAAGACAAATACAAGCCATGGCTAAGACGAGGGTCAAGCGAAGCCCAAGAGTAGCCTCCTGCAAAGTGTGCAACAATAACGATGCGAGAGTCTGCGCTGACGAGCCACACACCACACGAAAGGTATGCGGTAGTAGAGCATTTTAGATTAGGCTATCGTTGCATGTAAAATACATGACACTTTTCTCTGTGCGCGGCAAAACAAGCTCGCCAAAATGGCTTCACTAGTCTGGCAGTATTTTAAGTGTCCGAAAATGACAATAAAATAGCGGTATGCAACGTGTGTGAAGCAGAAATCCTGCAGCTCCACCCGCTGTGACGGACCGGTGAGCGGAGCAGAACACACATTAAGAGTTAGACCTAACACACTTAGCTATTTGATCTACCTCTGGAACAAGCTAAACTAGTTATAAATATATTTATTCTTCACTGTCGGGTCGCTCATTACTGGATCAGTGAGCTGCAGGAGATACTGACGGGCTGTCAGGAGAGAGAGAGGGGGAGAGAGGAAAAGAGAGCGATATCGGTATCGGCCGATACTGATTCCGGCGATTGGCTCCAAAATTGGCAATCGGAGCATCCCTAATAATTGTATATGATATGTTTTATAATGATTGATCATGAAAGTGTTCTCAAAGCTGGTAAAGTTGCAGCTAGTTTGAATGACTTTGTATACTACAGAGTAGCTTGTGAATTTACTCCAGGTGGAACTAAAGTCTGATTTAACACTTGATTATATTTCACATCATTCATCCACATCTGTAAAGTAACTAAAGGTATTAAATACATGTAGTGGAGTAGAAGTACACCATTTACCTCTGACTTGTGTTTACTGCCAACCTAAAAGTACCTCAAAAATAGTAATCAATAATATATTGAAAAGTTATTTGGCTGATTGTTTTATATTGGCTCAGCCAGGTTATATGGGATGCCCAGTCTACGTACAGATGGGTCACTCATTTTGAAATATTAAACTTAGTTTTCTTTTCTAACATTTTTAATTGTTCATCCTCATGTAGAATGCTATTATGAAACACACATTTGGTTGTTTATAGCATAAAGAACATCTGATTTAATGTGAGGTAGGGAAATAATCATTTGAGTAAAAGTATGTGTATATAAATATGTAATTTACAACAGCTGTAAGATGCTTGAAAAGCTTGAAAATGCACCTTGAAAATGCTTGAAAAGTGCTTGAATTTGACTTTGGAAAAGGTGTAAGAACCCTGATAATTACTAGCTAACCGCTAGCTGCTAACTGCCGCCTCGTTAATATCAAATCTATCATAATAACAATCCATTACCATGCTGTCATGAACGTGCGGTGCTGTTACGTGTACGCAAATTGACGTGCTTGATGTGAACGAGCATTTTGTGGGGCATGGTTAAAGTTGTGCATGCGCTATGAGCGCACATACGGGTACTTCTCAGGCATGCCGGGTAATCTGTGACGTTTCGCTCTCTCAAAAGTTGGGCCATTTTATCATCATGCGCGAATGAGCAACTCTCATAGGAATGAATGAGGCCCCGCCTCCCACGCTGTATCCAGTTCTTATTATACATCCATGGCCTCACCAGCCATGAACCTCACCGCACGTCACTGCTAGCTAGCTAGATGTTATTAGCTAGCTCGGTGCCGGTGTTAGCCAGTTCAGCCTAGCATGGCTAGCTTGATCTACTGAGCAAATAAAAGTACATCTGAGACCATTATTGTGCAGATTAAAACCCCAGTGCATGTAGTGAAGTAAACAGATATGATTCTAAACTGTATTGAAGTAAACATGTATTATTTTGAATTGTATTTTAGTGAACATGTATTGTTTGAACTGTTTTAAGTAATCCCATATATAGATATTGTATCCTCACTTACAACTCACTGACCCAGAGATCCTGTTACACACACATACACCTCCTTTCTACTAAGCACACACACACATATTCTTTTCAAGGTTCTTTCTGGGCATCATTATATTTGTGCACAATGTGTAATTGTCTGAGAAGGAATAGTTTATGTGAAAGATCCCATGGGAAAGTAAGGGAGTGGATATCGGGGCAGAGATAAGATTGACTTTGCCCTTGTGGAACTTCAGAATCTCACGTTCTGGTCAGAACTCTGATTCGCTGTATTGAACCCGACCAGAAGTGAATCCAACCAGTAAAAACACCTGGGGGAGTGAGCAGCTCACACAGCTCCTCCCCACGGACTCTCTAATTCGCTTCGGAGTAAAATGGGAAGGAAGAAGTCAACACATCTCCGCCCCAAAATATGAATATGAATACTGTTGTTTTTGTATGTAAAATGCTTCTTGTTTGCTGAGTGGTTGGTCCCGATACCTGTGTCCGCATCGCATCACAAACCTGAAGTCCGTGCTTTTTGTTTGCTGAGTGGTTGGTCCCGATACCTGTATCCGCATTGCATCACAAACCTGAAGTCCGGAGTACTCTGTAAAACTTGTATACGTGTTTTGTTTCCTACCAGTAAACTCAGATAATTGTTATAACTTTTGATTCCGGTGTTTTCAATTCCTTTCTTTATTAAATAGAGATCAGCTTCATCTAACGAACGGCGCGTAGCGGAGGGGGGGGGCTATCAGCCACCACCATAGGTGTTCTGCTCCAACAGTAGTTGATTTTACCTTCGTCGTGGTCGTCATCGTTGGCCACTGAATCCGCCGTTTGAGTGGCCTCCCACACCATTGTGCCCGAATCGAAGGTCGATGCTGTCCGGGAGAAAAGGTCTGTGGCCTAGCAGAGCATCCAAGCGCTCGTACCATTTACTGGTCTTCCGGTCGTTACCACTCTTGTTATAATAGTCTTTAATTTGTTTGTAGTCCTGCCTGAGTTTCTTTATTTTTAGCCGGTATGCCGTGGCGCTGTGCACGATTCCCAGGTCGAGTGAAAGCTACTGAACTGGCTTCAGTAGCATTCCCTGGGTCGCGTCCTCGGCGTAGATCTCCAGGAGTGGAGTGCACCAGCTGGGCGTAAGCTGGTCGTAACTCTACGTCCGACGTAGAACCGAAGGTTAAGACCAAACTAAAGTTATGACTAGTGCACCACTTAGACTTAAGCCCTGTATGCGTTGCGCCCGGGTGTAACTTTTACGCTTAGTATGGAGCAGGCGTGAATCGGAAAGGCAGACTAGTATCCATAGTAACGTAAAACAGGCAAGAAGGATATTAACGATGGCAGGGCGTCTTGTTTACAGGTTTAACAATGAAAGGGCATTAAGAAGAGAAAGAGTCGTCCGTGATCGAACAAACCCACTGGACATCTATTCAGACAGTGAACTGATAGAGAGGTTTCGTTTCGGCAGACAAGCCCTTTTTGATTTAATCGAGGAGATCTCCCCTCAACTCCAGCACGGATCAAACCGAAACGCTGCGCTCTCCCCAACCTTGCAGGTGCTGATAGCGCTCAGATTCTACGCGAACGGGGCCTTTCAAAATACTGTGGGAGACATGATTAATGTTCATCGCACAACTGCATGTCGGGCTATAAGACAAGTTTCATTGGCCCTCCAGCGCCGCATTAGGAACTATATTCACCTACCCACACAAGAAGAATCAGCGAAATCCAGGCAAGATTTTTTGTTAAAATCAGGTATACCTGGTATTGTCGGATGCATCGACGGTACTCATGTTCGCATTCAGGCCCCCTCTGAACATGAGTATTTGTATGTTAACAGAAAGGGTTACCACTCAATAAATGTCCAAATTGTTTGCAACTCGGACATGGGCATTGTCGACCTCGTTGCAAGATGGCCTGGGTCGACCCATGATGCTCGCATCCTGAGAGAGAGCGCCCTTCAACGGGAATTTGAGGCAGGGAGAATTAATGGTCTTCTTCTCGGAGACAGTGGATACCCTCTGAAGTGATGGCTAATGACACCTGTCATCGCAGAGAGAACTGCACAAGAGCGCCGCTATAATGAGAAGCATACGCAAACGAGGAACATTGTAGAGCGCTGCATTGGAGTGCTCAAACGTAGGTTAGTAAGTCATTTTTATAATATATAAAAGGCCAGCCTTTTAATGTAGATATAGGCTAAATTGTTTTTTGCTTTTTTTTGTAGGTTTCACTGCCTCCACAGTGAAATGCGAATGCACCCTGAGCGCGTCTGCGTGATCATTGCTGCCACTGCGGTGCTGCACAATATCTGTGTGAAAAAGAGAATCCCCCTTCCGATGCAAGGAGAATTGGTACTGGAGGCGGATGAGAACCCTGTGGCTCCTGCTGGCATCCGTGAAGATATCGGTGGACGACTTACCCGCAATCATATAATAAACAACCTATAGACCTATATATTTGTAATATCAACGCTGTTTTTTTTGCAATTGCATTTCAATAAGCTCCCATTGTGACCACATATTTTCATTAGGTCTATTTTATTCAAAGAACACACACAAGAACATTAAATAACAACATTTTGGAGAACTATTAACATGAAATTGAGATAAAAAAACAAGTACAACAGATATGATTACAGAATGGTGAACACATTGTCTTCTTCAGTGATTATTTGATTATTAAGGATTATAATTTGGAGTCTCAATTTCTCCTTCTCCAGCTCAATTTTCTCGTGTTCCGCTCTCAATTTTACGGTCTCCACCTCCACACGAACGATTTCTTTCTCCGTCAGTTCCCGCTGTAGCTCTGACAAATCTCTCTTTCTCTTTCGGGGTGTGGCCATTTGGGATTCCTCTTGAGTCATCGCTGACGCTGTGGGTGTGGGAATTCCCTCTTCTCTGCGGTCCTCTGAGTCTGTAAAATGGCAAGTTACTGTCAGTTACTGTCAGTTATTGTCAGTTGCTATCAACTGCCGCGATTGCTAATTGTTATCTTGCTAGCCGTGATGTCTCACGGGGGTAATGTTTATATAGATAATGTAGGGTGATGTTTCTCTATTAATGACTTACCACTAGTGACAGCTGACACGTCTGCGTCAACCTCTTCAAATGTTGAGGTTGACGGCTCTGAGCTGTCAATCCCATTCAACCCGGTGAAAGTGGGGGAATCCTCTCCAAAAATAGCTATAATGATATCGCTGTATGGAGAGGTTTTTGGTGCAGGGCCTCCGCCGGTCGGAGGGTTTTTGAGAACCGAAGCATCTTTTTTGGCTCTGGATAGTAGGTCCTTCTACTTTTTCCTACACTCTTCCACCGTCCGTATCCCTCCATCACCCAAGTCATTTATCGCACCAGTGATCGACTTCCAGGCTGCGAGTTTGTGTTTGTTTGTCATGGTATTGTTAAATTTGGCAGTTAGCGAGTTTTTATGCTCTGCATATATTTCAATTAATGTTCTAATCTCTCTATCAGTAAAATTGGTTTTTCTCTTCTTTTGGTTTCCGTTATCCATATTCGTTATTCAATTCTTAGCTTGCTCTGAATGGAGGAGTTCGAGTGTTAAATTATATAGACGTGTGTTGCTTGGCAACAATTACTGTTTCGCGTGTATTCACGTGGACGCGCATCTTAAGACCAGGCGCAGCTACGACCGAGACTAGTCAGGTTTGGTGCACTCGGTGTAAATTCGAATCACTAAGTCGGACGTAGCTAAGCCCGATGTTAGAGTTAAGACCTACTTTTTTACGCCCAGCTGGTGCACTCCACTCCAGAAGCGCAGACACCTCCTCATCACTCCACCGCTCCGATGATTTGTTGATGCTTGCCATAACTGCTTTCAAAAACAAACTACTCTCCGTCGGTGCGCTGGGTTTTTGTAGCGAGGAAAAACAATGGCGGCTCTACACAACATTTCACAGTTGTACGGGGCGTGGTTTGCAATTCGCCCAGCCAATCAGCACTGGGGCACTTTTTTCCCACAGGAAAGTACGATCTCTCAGCGGGCACTAAAAATGGGGGTAAAAGTTCCCGAGATTAAGTACTCTTTTTGGTGTGAACGCGACATAAGGGGTACTAACGGAACTAAACGCGAAAAGTACGGTGAAAAGTACTCCGGTGTGAACGCGGCTAGTAAGTGCTGTTCCAAACCAACGAGTGTGGAGCGGTGTGGAGAGGGAGTGGGCTATTGTTGTAAGGTCATATATATATTGCATGTTAGTTCACCAGTCCACTAGGTGGCACTGCGACATTGAAGTTGTTGCCGTTCAATAAGCATAGAAGAGGAACTGGGGGCTATGTTGTTATGCTAAGTATGTGATGAACGGGAGTCGCAGTGCGGCGCTACCACAAACCAATAAACTCCTCTATGCTCACCAGAAGCCTCCTGTGAGTTACTACAGCTATCAAGCCCTCAAACAGCGAGTCTGCAGTGCTGCTGACTGGAGACCGGTCTCTACCTGACCGGTCTCAAACACGCTGTTTACAAGTAGTTCCAGCAAACATCCACTGATAAATTGCGATGTTAACAACCTCATGATAACCTCATATTTTTTTAACTTAGGATCATACCTGTGTTTAGTCTAGAAAAAGGTAATTGTGTGCATTTTATTATAAAGTTGTGTATATTTACAGACTGTTGCAAAAACTAAGAAGCTTATAAACATCAGGTTTAAAACCAAAAGAGCTTTACAAAAAAGTAACACAATGAAAGATGTTTGGAGTTTTATTTGAGTTATTAATTTACATTTTTTGTCTAAGAGATGCTGATTTGAAACCGTTGTTACATAGGGTGTTTCTCAATCGCGAGTACGCTTGCTTGGTAGCACATGTCTTCCGAGTCACTTCCTTCAGATGCTAGGCAAGAATCCTTCCTGGCATTCGGAAAACGAAGAGTGGACCAGGCTAGCAAGTGTGCAGGTGTGCGTCATATGAGAGGCCCCGCCTTACATTTTCCGCCACAGATTTGGGGAAATTGGTCCATGCGCAAAGCATTGTGGGGATTTTAAGGACGCAAAGTCTACCCATGTGCAGCCTCGAAATTTCCCCCAAACCAAGGACGCGGCCTCGGTGGAATTCCAAAGAGGCTTCTCAATACTTTAATTTCCCCTCCTCGACTCCTATCCTCAAGACTTAGTCCCGCCCACAGGAGATGCGAGCGGAGAACTGAGGAGGGGAACCGAGGAGAGAGGAGGGGAAGCAGCAGGCGGTTAGAGAAATGAGAACTCCTCTCATCTGAGCGGTCATTTTAAAGAGACGTCCATTAATGATGACAGGAGGCACAGCAGCCCTCTGTCTGATGGACAGATGTGTTCATGACGACTTATATATTTACTTTTAATTAATTGACAGTGCGGTATAATGAGACAATAACAGGCTACAGATGCGGGTACTCACACATATATTCATATAAATATATAATAATAATAATAATAATAATAATAATAATAATAATAAATGGAATTTATAAAGCGCCTTTCACGGGACCCAAGGTCGCTATACATGGTGGACAGACAAAACAAAACAGACAATGAGGAGCGAACAAAACATCAAATAAAAAATGTCACGCATAAACTTAAGGATAGTGAGGCTTAAAACAATAATTTTTAAACTGCATAGTCACTGTGGGGAGATTTGCATGTTTCGTGGTTTTTCGTGTCTATAGGACAGTGAAGGGCTTGGATTAAATGCTTATATCAATAATAGCACCTAGCCCTCACAATAAAAACCTAAACACAACCAGTCCCTCTTCATGCCTAAACTTAAGGATAGTGAGGCTTAAAACAACAATTAATAAACTGCATAGTCTCTGTGGGGAGATTTGCATGTTTCGTGGTTTTTCGTGTCTATAGGACAGTGAAGGGCTTGGATTAAATGCTTATATCAATAATAGCACCTAGCCCTCACAATAAAAACCTAAACACAATCAGTCCCTCTTCACGCCTAAACTTAAGGATAGTGAGGCTTAAAAATAATTAATATTACATCTTTTCCATACCTACCATGAGACTCACCGTGCCACACGGATGTCTCCGGTGAGGAGAGACTCAGAGGAGTAGGCCCCTCCCACTTGGCTATATTAGAGCCTGCTGCCTCTCTCTCCCACTCATTAATTTCGGGAAGCTGAGACGCACATGCACAGCTCTCTCTCATTTTCAACAAGCCAGCCTGAAGAAGGTCCTTTTGGACCGAAACGTCGGTAGTCCAGAGTCAACTGCAAATGAACACAGTGCTGCAGTCACGACCCACACTACCTGAGCCAATGATACCAACACGCAGACCTAAAAAACACCTCAACACAGTCAAAAAATTACAGGACTGGAGTTTGAGTGTCGGCAAAAAATGGCTAATAATGGGGGACTCCAATTTAGCGCGACTCCTACCATTCACCATAAATAATCTGCAAATTGACAGTTACCCGGGGGCTACTTTCAGACATGCCGAGGCCATTATCAAAAAGGCCACTTCTTCCACTGTGGTGGAAAAGGTGATCTTGTCATTTGGACTAAATAACAGATCAAATAAAGTCAAGCAGACCACCGTGAAACAGCTGCAGGCAGCAGTCCGAGCTGCTAAATTGAGGTTCCCACAGGCAGCAATCTGGATACCTGTTATAAATTACTCACACTTTCTGCCACATAATGAACAAAAACATTTGGTCCATTTAAATGACTACATCACACAGAATCTAAAGCACATACCACAGCTGCCAAGCGTGTCATTTTGGACCGAAAAGGATAATGTCCATTGGACTAAATCCACCGCAAGACTTGTGCTTCAACACTGGTGTGAGCAGGTAAACTAAATGTCCCCTCAAATCTGCCTGTACAGGAGGGGAATAAAAATGTTTTAATATTAGCCAAACACGTTACATTGACTCCCGCAGATCACGCTATTAAACGGGTCTAAATTTCATCCCTACAAAAGGCAGTAACAAAAATATTATCGAGCAAGGCAGATGGGATTTGCAACAGTACCACAGGAGATTGAAACTAGCAACATATTTTCAACACAAAAAAGATTCTGTCCCACCTCCATTTACTCCCAAATCGCACTGGGTTCCCTCCGCTGGCACACTTCCGGCGGAACTCACTACTCTCATCGCAGCTGATATCAACCATTTTGATAGCAGCTTCCAGATGTATCGGGTCAAACCGAACCTCAGTCCAGAGGCCTGTACTACGAAGCTGGATTTTCGCTTAGCCGGCTAACTTCAGGGAAATCTCGGGCTTTCCGGTCCTACGACGCTGGTTCTCTTTTTAGCAGGCTAGATTTCCATGGTAACTTGGTAAGCCTCACTATCCTTAAGTTTAGGCGTGAAGAGGGACTGGTTATAATTAGGCGTGAAGAGGGACTGGTTGTGTTTAGGTTATTATTGTGAGGGCTAGGTGCTATTATAATATTATAAGCATTTAATCCAAGCCCTTCACTGTCCTCCAGACACGAAAAACCACGAAACATGCAAATCTCCCCACAGTGACTATGCAGGACCATCAGAGAGAATAAACACACCAGACATGGTAACAAGAGGAACTGGCTGTGTTAGGCGTTATAAATGTTGAATCCTGTCACCGTGAAGCGGCGGCAGGATCGAATGCACTCTCCGTCGTTGTCACACATCAAGGCATGTTCATCTCTCATTCAGGCCCCTGGGATACACTGTGTCGAATCTGGCTATCCATAGCCTCTCACATCTACGTCTCTGGGCCACAGACCATCTGGAGTTGGACTCCAGGACCGCTGCTTGAACGGATTGCCATCCATGGAGCAGGAACGTGGTGTTGCTGCCCCCCCCAAATCACCCACTACCTCATACAGAGGTAACGTAACCTTTGGTATGTCGCCCTATATGGTCGCTGAATATGGATAACACAGACCATTGACATTTCTTATTTTTTTCAGGAGTGCCTGGATGATGATGAGACGCTGTCTGTGTTCTCAGAGAGCGCTCTGCTGGTACACTTTAGTATTTTGTTACCAATGATATGAACTTCTCAATTTGCCTCAAACACAGACAGAGAGGGTGTGGCCACGTTGCTTTAATTGATTACTTCATTTGATTACTTGCACATGGTGGTGGTCTGCACATGGGACAAATGACTACTCTCTATTGAAAATATATTTGATGTGCTCAATTTGCAGGAAGAAGGAAATCTTCCACCCCCGCAGCCTGGGCCCTCCACATCTAGGGCCTCCACATCTAGGCCTTCATCACGACAAGTAATTAATTAAACTAAATGTAAAAGTATAGGCAACTTTAAAATGCTCAGCTTTCTTGCTGTGAGCCATGCTTGAATGTTAAAGCAACATATATGTGTTTCAGGCTGAAGCAGACTCTGTGAGGGCCCTTTATAAACGGACCCTCGTCCAAACCATCAAAATAAATGCCCAAACCATGGAAATAAATGCCCTACGCATACTAAAAATGAAGTTGGAGGTTGAAAAACTAGAAAGAGAAAGACAGGTAATTTTGTAACATTCTGTCATTTATTTTCAAGTCAAAGGAAAGGTGCATAAGGTCACCTTTATCTTTTAGGATACCTAAAAGAGAAATCCCTTTTTTCTTTACTGAAAAAGTAAACTAAAAATAATGTGTTTTTCTCTTTTTCCTTCAGGAATGGCTGACAAAATAAAAACCTACATAAATCACCCAAGGCCTCTCTCTCTGTGTGTTTTTTTTAAGTATTATGCAAATAACACTGATGGCATCTCTGACAGCCCTGCCAGCAGGGTAGTCTAGGGTGATGGGGTCGACCACATCTGGAGGTTGGGGGTTTGCAGGAGGGGCCCTCTCCTTCCTCATGGTGGCGATGTTGTGCAGCACAACACAGGCAGTGATTATGCGGCAAGCTCTTTCAGGGGCCACTCTGAGCCCCCGCAGGCAGGTGAATCTGGCCTTCAGTATACCAAAGGTCATTTCTATCCTGACCCTGGTCTTGGCATGGGCCACATTGAAACTGGTTTGTGGCCCTTCACCAGGGTCAATATGAAATAAAATAAAGGAATATACAATTTCAGAATCAAACAAGTATGAGAGCAATAACGTAACACAATCAGAGACTGGATACATCCCCCCCTCTCTCTGGTCGCTGAAATGTGGAATTGAAATTACGGGCCAAAAGTTGTATTTACAAGTATTAAAAGTAAGCATAGGACACCAAACCAACTGAGACCCGTCTGTCCACCACACCTACACACTACTACACACACCTACAGCTCCTAAAGCATAATCAGGCTACAGCCGTTGTGTATTTTATTATGTGAAGCACTAAATGGTTAGAAAAACATCGACTCTTTGTTTGTAGATATCTACTAAACTACAGCATACAAATACAGAGAGTAATGTAGGCAGTGGCGGCTGGTGGAAAATATTTTAGGTGGGGCTGTGGAAATGGTGATCAAACAATACTAGGGGGGTCCCGGGGGATGTTCCCCCGGTAAAACTTTTTGAGAAAAGACCCCCTAAATTATGACTTCTGGTGATGTTAGGAGGCGGGGGGGAAGGACAATTTGAGGCTTAAAAATATGAGAAGACTGATCAATACCTCCATAACTTCAGTGTGGTTAGCTATGAATCTTCCAAAACTTCCAAACACCTTGTCCTGGACATAGTTTCTACAGCATAAACTGTGCAACAGTACAGTAGGCCCACACAAACTGCAGAACACCGGGGCTTTGGGAACACTCAAAATTACTTAAAATGATTTAATTCCCATTTAACCTGTTAAGGGGCTTTTTTCCCCCGTTTTTTTTCTCACGAAACTGTCTCAGGGCTTCTTAAAATGTAATAAACTATTCATGTGTCCTACTCAGAGGAAACGCAGCTAACTGATGATATGAACCATCAGGGTGCGTACGGGTGCTGGAAATCCTTGAAAATGCTTGAAATTGTATGAGGTGTTTTCAAGGTTTGAAAAGTGCTTGAATTTTGGGAATGGTGCTTGAATTTGGGATAAAGTGCTTGAAATTGTAAATGCTTTACTTTGCTTTTTAGATTAAAAGAAAATAAAGAAGTCGGAGCGCGCTTAATTGCTTCGCTTTTACATAAAACAGCTCCGCTCCGGCCTTCCCGCGCAATGCGCGTGACCGGCAAGTGTTTTTGTTACGTGTGTGACCTGGGCATTCTGATGAGAGTGATAGATGACAGTATGCCAGGAGGTTGCCGTTTCAACGAGCGTTGGCTAGCAGAAGACAAATACAAGCCATGGGGGGGTCAAGCGAAGCCCAAGAGTAGCCTCCTGCAAAGTGTGCAACAATAACGATGCGAGAGTCTGCGCTGACGAGCCACACACCACACGAAAGGTACGCTGTAGTATAACATTTTAGATTAGGCTATCGTTGCATGTAAAATACATGACACTTTTCTCTGTGCGCGGCAAAACAAGCTCGCCAAAATGGCTTCACTAGTCTGGCAGTATTTTAAGTGTCCGAAAATGACAATAAAATAGCGGTATGCAACGTGTGTGTGAAGCAGAAATCCTGCAGCTCCACCCGCTGTGACGGACCGGTGAGCGGAGCAGAACACACATTAAGAGTTAGACCTAACACACTTAGCTATTTTATCTACCTCTGGAACAAGCTAAACTAGTTATACATATATTTATTCTTCACTGTCGGGTCGCTCATTACTGGATCAGTGAGCTGCAGGAGATACTGACGGGCTGTCAGGAGAGAGAGAGAGGGGGAGAGGAAAAGATAGCGATATCGGCGATCGGCTCCAAAATTGGCGATCGGAGCATCCCTAATAATTGTATATGATATGTTTTATAATGATTGATCATGAAAGTGTTATCAAAGCTGGTAAAGTTGCAGCTAGTTTGAATGACTTTGTATACTACAGAGTAGCTTGTGAATTTACTCCAGGTGGAACTAAAGTCTGATTTAACACTTGATTATATTTCACATCATTCATCCACATCTGTAAAGTAACTAAAGGTATTAAATACATGTAGTGGAGTCAAAGTACACCATTTACCTCTGACTTGTGTTTACTGCCAACCTAAAAGTACCTCAAAAATAGTAATCAATAATATATTGAAAAGTTATTTGGCTGATTGTTTTATATTGGCTCAGCCAGGTTATATGGGATGCCCAGTCTACGTACAGATGGGTCACACATTTTGAAATATTAAACTTAGTTTTCTTTTCTAACATTTTAAATTTTTCATCCTCATGTAGAATGCTATTATGAAACACACATTTGGTTGTTTATAGCATAAAGAACATCTGATTTAATGTGAGGTAGGGAAATAATCATTTGAGTATAAGTATGTGTATATAAATATGTAATTTACAACAGCTGTAAGATGCTTGAAAAGCTTGAAAATGCACCTTGAAAATGCTTGAAAAGTGCTTGAATTTGACTTTGGAAAAGGTGTAAGAACCCTGAACCATGTTTACCGAAACAAAACACAAGTCTCACAAGAAGCGTCTAAATGAGCCCTGAGCGAAAAAATGCTAACGCACTCTAGGTATAAATCAATCGATATACTTATCGGATATGCACAAACAAGCTTATGCTAACAAGCTGAGATTCCACAGATTCTAGAAATATAAGTATCATCACTGAGCGATCAGAACTCGCGACAGGGGAAGCAAATACAGACATCACACGACATAGCTTTAGGTAGCAAAACACGGAGATATGCTCACCTTTTGCAGAATAACAATTCTGATCAAAAACGAGAAAAACGCAGCTGAAGGTTAATCCATAGGTTAATCCAATGTGTCTGTCACTTTGAAAAAATGATTGATGATCCATAATTCCATTTTTATGTCAAAAACTGAGTTTTCATTAGCTGCTAATGGTAGCTTCCAGAGGGTATGACAGCTTCCTGTTTTGTCTCCTTGGATACGAGTCCAAACAACTCACAGACTGCACCGGGCCCTGACGTAGGCGCCCTGTGACCATCAGATTCGACGACGCTGATTGGCTGAAATTATGTTTCGGCGGCATAGTTTAAAGATAGCAACAGTTGGCTTCTGCTGCACTTGCTGCACTCTCGTCTGGGCGCTGTGCATAGCGCCCAGACGAGAGAGGGTAATGATACATGGGCAAGGCCAGGCAGGAAACATGTGACTTATCAGTAACTTTAGACATCGTAACACAATTTTAAACGAGATTTTATTGTAGATTATACATTTTACTGATACCAATTATATAATATTTACCTTGTTTATTAAAAATAAAAAAAATATTTTTTAAATATATATTTTTTTTAGGGCTGTCAGTCGATTAAAATATTTAATCGCGATTAATCGCATGATTGTCCATAGTTAATCGCGATTAATCGCAAATTAATCGCACATTTTTTATCTGTTCTAAATGTACCTTAGAGGGATATTTTTCAAGTTTTTAATACTCTTATCAACATATGAGTGGACAAATATGCTTTATATGTTTGTTTATTATCATTTGAACAATGACAAATATTCTCATGAATATTAAACACAACAACCTCTGAACATTACAAATATTCGCCTCAATTCAACCTGGAACCTCTCTCATACAAGAGTGTGTGTGTGTGTGTGTGTGTGTGTGTGTGTGGACACTGTGATGGATCGTTGCAGCTATGTGCCGCTCAAGGCATATATGCTCGAACGTGTGCTGCCTGGACGCTGCAATCATGTAGCGCGTACTATCCGTGCTGAGTGCGCTGACTTTTCGTACAATGTCCCACTGTCTGGCTACCTGCATAAAGTCAAGTGCTCGGCGCAGTTGTCGGCGAAATGTCATTGAAACAGCTCCTTATATCCGTTAGCGCAGCTAGCTAGCACCAGATGCTAACAACAACAACACGTAAGGTGTGCCTCGCTCGCGCGAGTCGCGCCACACATACACACTCCCTCCCGGTCCTCCCGATGGCCAGTCCGGGCCTGCCGGTGAGCGTGGAAGTGTGGTCTGCCACAAGCGGGCGGCAGGAGCGGGGCTGTCAGCATCAGCTTGTAGATGGTATTTTAAACTCGATGCGCTCTGAAACTACGGGGCGGCGAGGACAAAAAATACACATGCGTTAATCGCGTTAAAATAATTAGTGGCGTTAATTTTTTTTTGCGTTAACGCGTTATTAACGCGTTAACTTGACAGCCCTAATTTTTTTCTTTCTTTTATTTTTAATGTGGGAAGAGGGGGGGCGGCGCCCCTATAGAGTGACGAAGTCACGCCCATCTACTTCCGCCCCATGGGACCTTATTTCGGAAAAATTATGTATTGAAGTCAATGGAGAGAGAAAACTTATCTTTCGATCCCGTTTGAATTGTGCCATGAATTACACATATGATGTTTGTCAATCTTAAAAAATCATTTCCATGTCAAAAAAGTCACAGTTTGTCGTAAAACTGTTGAAATATAAGACTATGAAAAATACGCAACTAGAAAGACTACAAATCCCCGAGTCGCGTAAGTGATGTCACAATTGTTTTCCTCCACTAAGAGATAGAGTGGCGAAGTCACGCCCATCTACTTCCGCCCCATGGGAACTTATTTCGGAAAAATAATGTATTGAAGTCAATGGAGAGAGAAAACTTATCTTTCGATCCCGTTTGAATTGTGCCATGAATTACACATATGATGTTTGTCAATCTTAAAAAATCATTTCCATGTCAAAAAAGTCACAGTTTGTCGTAAAACTGTTGAAATATAAGACTATGAAAAATACGCAACTAGAAAGACTACAAATCCCAGAGTCGCGTAAGTGATGTCACAATTGTTTTCCTCCACTAAGAGATAGCTAAGATCAGCGCCATATAGATAGAATCTATCTATATGGCGCTGGCTAAGATAAGATAACTTTAACAAGATGCCTGTGTGCTTAGTACCAGGTTGTTATCATACCAGCAATGGGTCTTGCTCGTTCTTTCGCTTCCCGTCTGATGAAAGGACCAGGAGTGTCTGGATCAAGCTAGCTAGTAGCTAGCACGTTAGTTAGCATTACAGCCTTGTCATTTGTATTAGCCTTAACATGAAGTAACATTAAGTAACCCAAAATGTTAAACAGTAAGAGTAGTAGTCATATTTCGTGAACCCTTTGAATAGTACTGTCACACCGGTGTGATCATTCTATAATACACAATTTAAGCCCGGGGGAGAAATGCTAACGCTAACGCTAGCGATCTTCTCTACTTCATGCTATCTGCACAAATGGTTGACATTAAACATTAAAAAGACCAGGCAGTTCAGAGAGAATCAAAGGAAGGCAGGCAGGCAGCTTTGCATGACTTTCTTCAGGACGTGTTTCATTGTGGTGATAGTGAGGGTAGTCAATCGTTTTGTTGACAAGACAGTAGTGACGGCCATCTTGGTGACGTGTGTTGTTCTGTGAGACCAGAGATTCATTCATTCATTGAGCGTTTCACACAAACAAATGTGTTACTTCACAGTTTTACGACACATTTTTTTTTTTTTGACTTGCAAAATTATCTTTTAAATTGACAAACATCATATGTGTAATTCGTGGCACAATTCAAACGGGATCGAAAGATAATCTTTCTCTCTCCATTGACTTCAATACATAATTTTTCCGAAATAAGGTCCCATGGAGGTCCACCGGAAGGGGAGGGACTTCGCCACTCTATGGGCCGGCCGCCACTGAATGTAGGCCTGTTATACTGAGTGATATATATTATACACACTGCTCTGCTTTCTGCACGGACCTCACAGCTGTTCTCACTGTAAACATCGCGTCGCGATGAAAGCAGTTACGGCCCGTCCACACAGCATTTTTTTTAATCATTATTTGTAATACTTTCTGCTGACACTAGGTGGGGCTGTATGTGTATATGTGTGGGACGAATACAAGTTGATGTTATTCATCTACACATGTTACCTCACTTTTACACACAGCAATAACTTTTACACAGAGTAAACGTTTACTAACGGAGAGTCTATTTTGTCACAAGAGAAAGTTCATGACTATCGATAACAACAAATGGATCAATAAACCTATAGTTCATTTTCGGGGTATTCCCCATGTAACCCCTGTGTTATGTCTTCTCTTTTTGATGGATCACTCGGAGATTGTCAGGCTTTTGATAACTGCTGCTTTATTCCATCTCCAATTCCATGGCAGAGGACAAACGAATAAAAAGGACACTGTTATGTTGTGCATCACGTTCCATTAGCGATCCTCAACGCAGTGATGATTACCCAAATTCCACTGCGATGTCTTAATAATGCAGGCACACATTTACCACACTAGATGGCGTAGTTCTCCCATTTAGCAGGATTTTACTACAACCTATTTACACTATTACTGTAATATTTACATGTACCTATCTTCAAATGGATCCTTGTTGTTGTTACTATATTCTTCTTCTTCAGAAGAGTAGAAGCCTCCAGGTTCTGATGCTCCATCTCCACGCTGCTAGCGTTACAAGTCCGCTGTGCAGAGCTGGTAATCAGATAATAAGCCTGTTGAACAGGAGAAAAGAATGAAGCAGAGGGAAAGTTGCTGCCGTTTGTGTGGTCGTTCTAGCCAGAATGTATTAAACACATGTGTGATCGAATGAAAACGACTTCCTTCTTGCCAACCAGGTTTATTATCTGTGCAAACAGAATATAATGACAGAAGGAAATGGCTTCACCAGCTTTCTCCCTCAATAATTATCCTCAGTGAGGCCTGAAGCTAACTGAGAAAGCATACACAAAGTTCTAAATAATTAAATTAACATGTCCTTTAACAGATATGCATGATGAAACCAAACCAAATTTGGCCTGAATGCCATGTATCATATATTGAGGAAGCCAGGCACCACACATCACCTGGCCAACACCATCCCTACAGTGAAGCATGGTGGTGCAGCATCATGCTGTGGGGATGTTTTTCAGCGGCAGGAACTGGGAGACCAGTCAGGATCAAGGGAAAGATTTATACAGCAATGTACAGGGAGATCATTGATGAAAACCTGCTCCAGAGCGCTGTGGACCTCAGACTGGGGCGAAGGTTCACCTTTCAACAGGACAACGACCCTAAGCACACAGACACGATAACAAAGGAGTGGCTTCAGGACAAGTCTGTGAATGTCCTTGAGGGGCCCAGCCAGAGCCCAGACTTGAGCCTGATTGAATATCTCTGGAGAGATCTGAAAATGGCTGTGCACCGACGCTCCCCATCTAAGCTGATGGAGCTTGAGACAATCTGCAAAGAAGAATGGGAGAAACTGCCCAAAGATAGGTGTGCCAGGCTTGTAGCATCATACTCAATAATACTTAAGGCTGTAATTGCTGCCAAAGGTGCTTCAACAAAGTATTGAGTAAAGGGTGTGAATACTTATGCACATGTGATATTGGAGTGTTTTATTTTTATTTAATTTGCAAAAATTATTTTAATACTTTTTTCACTTTGTCATTATGGGGTATTGTGTGTAGAATGTTGAGAATACGAATTTAATCCAAATTGAAATAGGCTGTAACATACAAAAACGTGGAAAAAGTGAAGGAGTATGAATCCTTTCCGGATGCACTGTATGAATAATAATAGTAAATATTTTTTTATAAAAAAAAACAATAGTTTTGAAAAATATTACAATTTTGTAATGTCCTTAACTTCCATGTGGTGCCATATCTTAGCTAAACAAGGTCTCATGGCTACTTTTGTCAAAAACTTCAACCCCGTCACATTCAACCCTGTCACATTTTTTAAGGAAATTCCTAGTAATTATTTGGATGTTGTGCCTGAGGTGGGAAAATGTGTTTTCTCAAAGGTTTAAGTAGTCCACTACCAGATGTTATGATAAAAAATGCAATACTTTTGAAAAAAAAATGTAAAGACTCGAAAGGCACCCGATTCAGAGAATCACCCGGTTATCTGTATCCTATTTACACTCCTTATATATCCTTAAATACGTAAAATATGCGTAGTTCGACGCTGCGCTGCATGTTAGGACTCCAGAGTTATATCTTTCAAATTATCTCTATCCATAATCTGCTTGTAGAGTAGCGGTCTAAATTTGGGTTACAGATCTAGGAGGCTCAGAGAGGAAATGTTTTCTCTCCAGCTTTTTTTATTATATCTTTTCAATCACTTATAATCTTTGTATTTCATGCAATTTATTGCAAGGTCTGCTTCACTTTAATTGTCCCCGCTGCTTGGCAACAGCTGTCTGTTCTCCAGTTTAAATAAACCAATTTGTGTTCTATGAAACTGAAAAGGATATATTGTTTTTCTTACTTTCGTTGCATTGTATATGTCTTAAATGTAATTTAGTTTAACTTCCTGTTTTATTTAGATGCTTTTACTTTGAAGGCGAGTTTAAGCTGTTGACAGGAAGTTGTTTTTGCTATAGAGAGGCGAAGTCCCTCCCTTTCCGGTGGAACACATGGGACCTTATAGAGAGGCGAAGTCCCTTCCTTTCCGGGAGACCTCCATGGGACCTTATTTCGGAAAAATTATGTATTGAAGTCAATGGGGAGAGAAAGATTATCTTTCGATCCCGTTTGAATTGTGCCACGAATTACACATATGATGTTTGTCAATTGAAAAGATAATTTTGCAAGTAAAAAAAAAGAAAATGTGTCGTAAAACTGTGAAGTAACACTTTTTTTTGTGTGAAACCGCGCAATGAACTACATCTCCCGTCTCGCACCACACACCAAGACGGCCGTCACGTTGGCACATTTCACCTCTTTCTTTCAGAATGAGGCGAAAAGTATTAAAAGAGGTGAAAATCACTACAAGTCTGGGCATGTTGAGAGCTGTACATACACATAAGGGGAGTTAGTCGGTTCCGTAAGAGCCAGCATACAGGACCGGGATTCTGGGATTTGTAGTCTTTCTAGTTGCGTATTTTTCATAATCTTATATTTCAACAGTTTTACGACAAACTGTCACTTTTTTGACATGGAAATTATTTTTTAAGATTGACAAACATCATATCAGTGTTAATTTCGTCAACGAAAACTATGACGAAAAATGTTCGTCAACGACCTTTTTTACATGACTAAGACGAGACGATGACGAGCTAAAAATAGATTCTTGATAACGAAAATTTGACGAAATGTATATTTAGTTTTCGTTGACGAGACGAAACGGGACTAAGGTGTTAATGGTGGACTATCGGACATTAAAAATGCAGGGTATTTCCCCCCAATTGCCCGTCTTGTCTGTCAAAATGCATCTTACATTTCTAACTTGCAATATCATTATTTCCGCTCTCTTCACTCCAGAAGAGCGATCTCCTCTCTGTGTGCGGGGGCGGGGCCTAACAGACACGCTGCAGCGGCACACAGAGATCTGCCGGGGACGGAGCGTTCAGAGAGTATAGAGACACTCGACAAGTCTCGATGTGGACAAAGCTCGTTTGCCATGTTTTCGCGTTGACACGAGTAGAGTAGTCTGTCCAAACAGCCGGCCAAAAGGCGTCATATTCAGTCGGAGAAATGCACAATTTTCGACTTCCTTAACTCGTAGCTCTGTTGCCCCAATTACGAGTAACGTTATCACATCAGGTGTGCAGAGGTGGGAGAAGTACTAAGATCTTGTAGCTAAGTAAAAAAATACCATAGTGTAGAAAGAGTTCCTCAAGTCAAAGTATGATCATCAAAATATATTTAAAGTAGCGACAGTAAAAGTAGTCATTGTGCAGATTGGTCCATTTCAGAATAATATATATGATATGTTTTATAATGATTGATCATTAAAGTGTTCTCAAAGCTGGTAAAGGTGCAGCTAGTTTGAATGATATATTATATATCTGTATACTGCAGGGTAGCTTGTGAATTTACTCCAGGTGGAACTAAAGTCTGATTTAACACTTGATTATATTTCACATCATTCATCCACATCTGTAAAGTAACTAAAGGTATTAAATACATGTAGTGGAGTAGAAGTACACCATTTAACTATGAACTGTAGTGGAGTAGAAGTACACAGTAGCATAACATTTAAATACTCCAGTAAAGTACAAGTACCTCAACATTTTACTCAAGTATAGTACAATATTTAAAAATAATTATATATATTTCATTTATTTCACATTTAAATAAAGCAATTAATTCGGTTAACAATTTGTTAGTTTTTTCCTTTAAAAAAATAACAAAAAGTAAATACAAGAATGCCGTTAAAGTACCGGATCGATAAGCAGTATTGATAAGACTAGTAGTACCGTAGAAAACCTTAACGATACCCATCCCTAGATATTACACAAGTAAAGTGTTAAGAAAGTGAAATGTTGCTTTACGAATTTCAACACTTGATGCTGTCACCTTGATTACAATGTCAGAAACCTGTATTTGCCTAACTGAATTGGTTTAAAGAGAGAAAACATTTTGACTAAAAGTTGACTAAAATGTAATTTTTCATTGACTAAAAGTAGACTAAAACGTTTTGAGTTTTCGTCGACTAAAACTCGACTAAAACGTTTTGAGTTTTCGTCGACTAAAACTAGACAAACTATGAAGGATAGAAATGACTAAAATGTGACTAAAACTAATAACCATTTTCGTCTAAAGACTAAGACTAAATCAAAAACAGCTGCCAAAATTAACACTGCATCATATGTGTAATTCGTGGCACAATTCAACCGGGACACAACTAGAAAGACTACAAATCCCAGAGTCGCGTAAGTGATGTCATAACTGATGTCATAATTGTTTTCCTCCACTAAATATAAGAGATAGCTAAGATAAGATAACTTTAACAATAAATAACTTATCGTCATTCTGTCGTCAGGATATTCTGCATGAAATTTTGCACATTATGTATAGGTTAGTACATTTGGGAATTGTTGTTCAATTTGTGTGGATTCCAGCGCATGTGGGTATTAGAGGTAATGAGGTAGTGCAGGGCTTCTCAAACTCCGGATCCGGACCGAACTGCAAATCAATCCGGACCGAACCCTGTGTCCCATTATAAAAAAATATATATATATATATATATATATATATATTTTTTAATTCTGATTCTGATAAATTAATGTTCATCATTGTGTACGCGCGTCTTGTGTCTGACGCATTGTGAGAATGAACGTGCATATATATTTACTTGTGTGCGCGAGCGTGACACGCATTGCAGACCGCAAGTTAACCGCAAGTTTACCTTGACTTTCTAATGCTTCTAATGCCTTTTTTGCCGAGGTTCAAGGCATTGGCTACAGACAAACAGTGCCATTTCTCCCACTAGTTCAAGCCATCATACTGTATGTATGTATTGAATGTGTGTGTGTATATTACAGGGCCGCCGTTTGCCAACAGGCAAGGCAGGCAAGTGCTTGGACCAGAAGTGGGCCCCCAAAGAAGGTAGATTTGAGAAGGTCCACAGCAACGACAACATGAAACACCCTTTAATTTACTGCAACGACATGCATAGAGCGCCGTAAGAAACTGCTTCTTAATTTCAGTTTCGTTTCTCCGCTCCGGGGGGGGGGGGGGGTACTTTACTGGTATTGATCCGGACCAGTGACCTTGTATAAAGTTCACAAGTGGACCTTTAATTAAAAAGTTTGAGTACCCCTGAGGTAGTGGATCAACTGGCAAAAAATGGATTGAAAGCAAATCAGATTGATTTAATAGTACCTATCAGTAGTCAAATCTACGATTTTTTTTTTTACGAAAGTTATTATCAAGCAACAATGGCAAAAGTTATGGGACAGTAACACTAAAGGAAGACATACCAGATACAAAGGGAAGTAGGAATGGAAAGCACTTGGGGGAGTAATCAATGCTGAAGAGTATCCAGCATGAGCTGAGAGACAAGTTGAGGAGGGGCAGAGATTCCTACAGGAAGAAGCTGGAGACTAAGGCCTAGGCTCCACGGGAACGAAAACGGGTTGAATCCGCATATATCTCATGCGTATAGCCCTTTAAGCTAGACGACGCCGTAACAGAAACGTAGAAACAGACCCTGCAAACGACAACGGGTCCAAAGGTGGATAGATCTGGGAACGGAGCGCTCTGGGGGGTCCAACGGGGCCGTGTGGTAGCCTATACGGTCATCCGTTTCTGATAATGACGACGCAATAGCCCCGCCTCTCCCCACCTCTGCTGCTCACCCCCGCAAAAGTACACTGCACACTGAATTCAGATTATTTATCTTTATCTCGATATGGACATAAACGCGAGTGAAGTCTAATCTGACAGGACGGAGACACGCAGCTCCTCCCGCTGTGATGCAGCGGGAGGAAAACACACACTTCAAGTCAGATCATCACCCTTAGCTATTTTAATTACCTCTCAAACTACCTAAACTAGTTATAAATATGTTTATTTTTACTGTCGAGTCATCATTACTGGATCAGCTGCTGCATGAGACAGACACTGACGCTGTCAGAAGAGAGGAAAAAGAGACAGCCTCCGTGTATTTTATTATTATATATCATTATATCGTCGTTATTCATTTGTTTTAAAGCTCAATAAATAACAAAGAAGACCTTTGACCGGCACTTTTATAATTTTGTCCGGAAGATTTAAACTTTAACACACGTTGACTGGCGAAAAACTCTGCCCGGATCCCTCGGCCCCCACCGCGGAGAATAAACAGAAGTGCAGCCATGACAACCATTCTTCTTCGCTGCTTTTGTGGAGGAAGTTGCTGCTTTTGTGGAGGAAGTTACAGCTCCACGTACAGGCTTGGCATATGTACTGCAGCTTTCCCAGCGGTTGGATGTAAACGGAGCCGTCTCGTGGAGCTTGACACAATCCGGTGTATATTGCGTGTAGACGGAAGCTTTTTTGCGTTTGCGTTTGCGTTACTCCGATGCGTTTTGCCGTATGCGTTCCCGTGGAGCCGGGGCCTAAGCTCCAGCAGAACAATAGCAGGGATGTCTGGGCTGGGATGAAGGCTATCACTGGCTTCTCATACCCCTTTCACACCAACGGTGTTTCAGGGCCGGTTCGGAGCTGGAGCTTGAAAAGCACCGGGTTTTCCTGTTCACACCGCAGAGGAGCAGCGTCATAGCTCCGGAATCCGGTTCGTTTCAAGCACCAAAAAGTTGTCTGTCTAGAAAGCCAGCACCGCATACGTCACGCTTACGTTGGAGGCGGGGGCAGGGGCGGGATCAACCTCTAACAACAACAAAAAGCCTGCGTGTTATCCAGTTTGTACACAACGATGGAAAACCTAAGACTTAACAAGCAGCAGTGGTCCACCGAGGAGACGAGCTACCTACTGGGAATCTGGTCTTCCGAAGAGGTACAAAGGAAGCTGGAGGGGACCACGCGGTCCAAAGCAATTCTACAAGAATTGCAGCAAGACATGGCAACCGCTGGGTTTGACCGTACAGTTGAGCAGATTGCCAACAAATTGAAGAAGGTGAAGAAGGATTATCGGGACCAAAAGCGAGACCTCGGACGGAGTGGCAGCGGTCGTCCTAAAGCAAGTCCACATTATGAGTTGCTAGACTCGGTCCTCGGAGACAGACCGACGAGTGGTTATGGATCGATGGTTAACTCGCTTTCTCTCTCGTCAATTGTGTCGCAGGTCGAGTCGCTGAATGTGCAGAGCTCATTTGCCGGTGAGTTATGCATTACCGATTTGTTTTATTTGTGACTTTTTGTTTTACAACCATCTAGCTATCGACAGACCTGGCAATAAAGCTAAAGTTGAGCTACTACAGCTACCGGATGTGCATCCAAACCAATAATAGCGCTAGCATGCTAATGCTAACAAAATAAACAAAGGTATCCCCATGGCAAAGACAGCTAACGCCTCCGATGTATCTTCTTTCTTCTCACTAACGATTTATGATTTGTTGAAGGGCTACTTTTGTTCATTGTGTTTATATTGTGTTTACAGAAATATCTGGTTTGGAGCGTACTCTGTCGGAACCACCACTACCATCGGCTTGTAGCTCGCCAACGCGGATGGAAGGGTCTCCTCTTACGGCAAACAGCTCTTCCCAGGAATGTCTGGTGAACCTAATCCAGCCAGCGGGCCGAAACAAACAGGGTAAGGTTTACAGTGATCATTATAGTAATACTGTTCCCTGTTGCCATGTGCATTTATCATGGCATAGTCATTGTAGTAGTTGTTCAAGTTATGCAACTGCAGCCATAATAACAATACAACATTTCATTACACAGTATATAATATACATCTCATAAAATGTCATGAATACTGTGTTGACTTTATTATTTTTCCCTTTGTAGTCAAAAGGAAGCGGGATTCGTCATCTGGCCTTCTGAGTTATATGGAGAAAAGTGACGTGAGGGATGAAAGGCTACTGGAGCAGGGCCAGGCGATGCTTCAGGAGGTGCATACTGCCAATACTGCCAATGCTGACTTCCTAAAGGTGTTCAGCAAAATTGAGGAGAACAGCCACTCAATGCTTGGCTTGGTAGACAGGATTGTGAAGGTGATGGAGACCAACAAGCGCTGACTTTTTTTTTTGTAATTTTATGTAAATAGTTCATCCTTTTTTTGTTCATACCTTTTTTTTACACACATTCTTGTTTTTTACACATTATTATAGTATATAAAGTATATTCTCCACACGTTTTTTGAATAAATCTTGTTTATATACGAATATTGTCCATACTTGTCTTTGATTTGTATATAAAATACACAAAAGTCCTATGTCTGATATTATAGTTTCATATGATCATTTTCATGCACTACACAATAGTCTTGAATTTTCATATATTACATATATGCTACATTCTCTTATTTCTTATTTCAATGATATAAAAGGCAAACATATCTCGATGCAAAGTGTAAGCTGCTCTGCTTTTCTTTACATTTAAATGAGTATTATAGATTGAAATTGGACAATTCAAACATTATGACTTAGCTCATAGCAAACAAATGTAGCTCATATACCGGATTTTACGTAAACTCTTAATTCCTCTGATAGCAAGAATAGCAATTTCAATGTTTGTTTTTCACAATGTATATACATTACCAGAACTAAAGCAAGCTCAATTTTTACATTTTGATCTTCCAAATGTTTCTGTATTGCACACACATAAATACACATAAAAATACTGAACTCATTTTTGGGAGAGGTTACAGTAGTAGATTTAAACATCTCTAATTTATATTTAAAATGCATACCAAAACATCTTAAAAAACAAACGAAAAGAATGTCAATATGCTCTTTTTGTTAATGTTCAAATACGGTGTTCAGCCACCCGGTGGTGGTTTTCGAATGATGTCCATTAATAAAATGCCATAACAGAAAAATGTATTAATACTTGTATCCTGCGATGTCATGTCCTCATAGAAGGGTCAAAGGTCAGAGAGCAGTCATGGGTTGGCTAGTTGACTGCTTATTTATTTTTTGGAATAAATCTTGTTTATATACGAATATACTTGTCTTTGATTTGTATATAAAATAAACAAAAGTCATGTCTGATCCATTGATGTTATTGGGAAAAAGGATAGGCATGATACAATTAGATCAACTCATTTTACCAGTGTTATCCATTATTACAATCATTTAAGCTTTATTAGTTCCATGTTTAATATGGGCAATGAGTTTTGCAATAAACATTGAACCAGTCCGGCCCTCGACTAGTACCGATTTTTTAATTTTGGCCCACTGTGTATTTGAGTTAAGAATATAGTCTAAACCGTTTGGGTATGCACTTTTTCTATAAGAATATAGTCTAAACACTTTGGGTATGCACTTTTTCTATAAGAATATTGTTCATACCTGTTTGTATCTAGATTCTGTGATTTGTATACAAAATAAACACAATTCAAGTGTGATCCAGTGATTTTATTGTAATAAAAAAAAAGAGACATGATACAAAATAGATCAGGTTTAACTGCAGTAATATTAGTGGTCCTCCATGTTGAAATAGTCCATCAATGCGGATCTAACGTCAGCTCCTTCTTGTCTACCATTATCTGTAAAGGGGGTTGGTTGTACACAACACGTTCATGGCAATCTTCAGTGAAGTTGTCACTATGTTCCTCACATATGTTGTGTAGTACACAGCAAGTCACTGTCATTATTTTGCTGAGCTCCAGCTCGCAGTCGTTCCTTTTTAGGAGGCACCTCCATCTTCCTTTTAGCCTTCCAAAAGCCATCTCAACAACCGACCGTGCACTGCTCAGCCTGTAGTTGTAGGTGTGCTGTTCAGGGGTCAGTCTCCCAGTGTCCGAAAATGGTTTCATTAGCCATCTTTGCATTGGATAGGCTGGGTCACCAATCAGGTAATGTCCCACATCACAGCCAGAGATGGCCATTTTGTTTTGGCCTAGCAACACTCCATCACTGATAGCCACCCAAAGATTGGATTGTTTTAGCACTCTAGCATCATGTACACTACCTGGGTCGCCAACCCACACATCCCAGAACATCCCCCTGCCATCAACAACAGCCTGTAGAACAACAGAATGCCATCCTTTTCTGTTATAATAGTCCTTGGGATACTTTTGTGGTGCTAAAATAGGGATGTGGCTTCCATCTATTGCACCAACACACTGTGGTTCTCTCCAACGGTTGTTGAAAAAAGTGGCCATTTCCACCAACTTCTCCACATCAGGAAATTTGATATGTAGTGGAAGCAGCATTTCCATGGTTGCCCTGCAGAAATCCTGAACACAGAGGCAAACGGTGCTTAGGCCTACCCCGAAAAGATGGCTGATGGTCCTGTATTCACCTCCGGTGGCCAGCTTCCAGAGGGCAATTGCAACCCGTTTTCTATTGGGTATACACAGATGGTAATTTGTGTCTCTTCTCCCCAAAACGCCACTGACCTGGTGGCAGATGTAGTCAAAGGACTCCCTGGACACGCGGAAATTCTGCATGAATTGCAGAGAGGAGAAGTCTGAAGCAATGGTGTCCCACCAGTCGGAAGATCTGGGCTGTGTCCAAATAACACGCGACATCCGCCTTTCCGCCAGCTTCAACATGATCTGTGGAAATAACATTGAGAATCAGTTTTAATGTTATACCATAGTAATTAATGCTGCAAAGCTGGGTATGTTGAGCTTGGCGCATGCAGAGGCTAACAACAGCTAGCTCTAATGCCATCGAATAGGACGTATATTTACCTTCTTTCTCCTAACGGATCGTCGTTGAAGTTGATGATGATGATTGTAAAGAAGTCTTGAATGTAGCATGTAACGACTATGAAGTTGGTAGTAAAGTCGTCCCATTTGTACCATTTGTTCCATTTCGTTTCGACAGAGCAAAACCACAACGAGTAGCGCTTCAATACAATCTGCCATTGTCGATGTGAGGGGTTTCCGCGCGGTTTGGCTTTATGAAGCAGGCACGCAAACGGTTACGTCATGACGCAAACGATGACGCAATGACGCAGCACCAGTCGGACTGAGCGATATGAAAAGAGCCGGAGCTAAACCGAAGAACCGGTTCTGAACCTGAAAAGCTCTAGCACGGAGCTTGAACCGGAGTTGCGTTGGTGTGAAGGGGTAAAAGGGAGAGACAGACTGACTGTGGGCACCCTGGAGAGGGCCAACGAGCTGAACACCTTCTTCAATAGGTTTAGCTCTCCGCCCGCTGCTGTCTCCTCCACCTCCACTTCTCACCTCACCTCCTCCTCTCAGCCTGGCGTCAGCATCCCCCCTCTGCTCACCACCTACACTTCACACCTCTCCTCCACCACCCAGCCTGGCTTCTGCACCCCCCCTCTGCTCACATTGCCGCTGACTGATGACTCTGCAGTGGTAGGGTGTATAAGGGATGGACGGGAGGAGGAGTACAGAGCGCTGGTGGGTGATTTTGTTGAGTGGACTGGAAGAAATCATCTGCTTCTGAATGTGGCCAAGACCAGAGAGATGGTCATTGATTTCAGGAGGAAGAGGACATCTCCTCCTCTGCCCCTGTGCATTCTGGGAGAGGATGTGGCAGTTGTGGAGGTCTACAAGTACCTGGGAGTGCACTTAGTGTCACGGTTGAGTGCAGCAGGCAGGACCCAAATGCAGATTTCCAAGAATAATTCCTTTAATCCGGTACAAAGTAGAACACAGAACACTACCATGTGACACACAGTCAAATACAAACAATGAACCAACAATGACAGACAGAAAAACCAGAACTAAAATACACACAAGACCAATCACACAAACAAGACACAGGTGAGGAGGGAGGAGAAAACACAGGGGCACCAGGTGAACACAATCGGGCAATCAGGCAGGAGGGAACACAGAGACAGGAAGCAACAGGCACGACGGGGGTGAACACTTTTCAAAACAAAACAGGAAACCAAAGACAGAAAAAGACAAGACAAAATACAACACAGACAGATCGTGACACTTAGACAATGGGCTGAACTGGAGGATCAACACTGACGCTGTGTACAAGAAGGGGATGAGCCGACTCTATTTTCTGAGGAAGCTGAGATCCTTCAACGTATGCAGCAAGATGCTGGAGATCTTCTATCAGTCTGTTGTGGCTAGTGCACTCTTCTTTGCTGCGGTCTGCTGTGGGGGCAGCATCAGAGCCGGTGACACCAGCAGGATCAATAAACTGATCAGGAAAGCTGGGTCAGTCATCAAGCTGGACCCCTTTGAAGCTGTGGTGGAGAGGAGGACACTGAACAGGCTGTTGTCCATCATGGATAACCCCACCCATCCTCTCCACCTGCAGCTGGACAGTCAGCGGAGCTCCTTCTCCAACAGACTGCTGCAGCTCCCCTGTCACAAGGACAGATACTGGAAAACATTCCTGCCCACTGCAATAACACTGTACAATAAATCACCTCTGGCTGGAAGAGAACTCTCTGCTCCATAGTTTCTCTTGGAATAAAACCACGTTGTACATTTTACTCATACATAATCTGTTTCATATTTAATACTCCATATTTCATATATTTTGAATATATATATATATATATATTTGTATATATATATATAATATCTGCATGTATATTTTCTATTTCGACATGTATATTTTATATTTTTTATTTTATTTTATTTCTATTCTTGTATATTTTGTAGTTTTGTTTTATTGTAAAATGCCTTTTATGCTGCTGTAACAAAAACAATTTCCCAATTTGGGATCAATAAAGTACGATCTATCTATCTATCTAATAGAAGAGAACAGAACATTATCAGCAGGATCAAATTGGGTCACTCTGGATTAAACTCATCACTGCATCTGATTGGAAAACATCCAACTGGCAATTGTGATGGTTGCCAACAATCAGAGACAATATATCATGTATTCTTTAGCTGCCCGGAATATACCAGACAAAGACTCATTCTGAAAACTGCAATGGAACAACATAACATCAAGGACATGGATCTCAAGTCAATATTCGCAAGTAACTCAAGAAATGAAGTTAACAAACTGATCTTCAAGTTTCTCAAAAACACTGGTCTGAGGACAAAGATGTAACATGAAGATTAAATAAATCAACAGTAGGTGGCCATAATGATGAAAGGACCAGAGGCCTGTACTACGAAGCTGGTTCAACCTAACCTGGATATGTTTGAGTTAGCCGGTTGGCCCAATCCAAAACATACGCGCTCTCGCTAAACTGTACTACGACGCTGGTTATCAAGTGGATCGCTCAAGCCAGCCGTGTCCTATCTAGTTAGGTGCGCATTCACATGAAAGGGGTGGTATTTGGAGCATTCGACCAATCTCAAACACGGACAAGCGTACTGACAGCGCAGCGTCATACTTCCTGAATGAAAAGTGAACTTTAATATTAGTCAAATATGAAGAAGTTAAACTTTAAACATCCATGACTTAAACACTTTATCCAGGATAAAAGCCACATAGCTGCACCTGCAAGGTGAATACAGCTGGTAAAAGAAAAAGTGTTTGAATGCGTACATTAACAGGTTTATGAAATCACTGCCCCGTCCAAGACACGATCTGACTTTAATTACATTTGACTCGAGTGTTTCGTCAACTTAATGTGTTGCTTAAAATAATACTTCTGCATACAGTATGTGACACTGTGAGTGTTGCACGGCCAGATACGGCTCAAGAAGCTGACTCAAATAAGGAAATATGATACATTATGATGTGATATGATATGAATGATAATGGGACACATCGACGTCTGCACTCACAGTGCCGCGGACTGTACTTAATGTTACTCTGATCCGGTTACTTATGTCGTGGCAGATATTTAAGTAAGCTTTCTTAACGCTAATATTATAATAGTCAGATTGCTCTGAAGATGGGAGGGGATATTCTATTAATTTTCACGTTCACACAGTCAGTTGATTTTGGCCGGCCGTCTTTCCTGCAACGGCAGTTTTTCTGTATTTCCTCTATCCTGTAATATGAATTGATCGCTTTAAACTCCGCACACGGAGCTCTGATTGGTCAGCAGGCGGTGCTTTCACTGAGTTGATCTCTTAGCCTGCCACCTAACCTGCTCCGGAGCAGGTTTGCCGCTCAGCATAAGTTACCATGGAAATCTAGCCTGCTAAAAAGAGAACCAGCGTCGTAGGACCGGAAAGCCCGAGATTTCCCTGAAGTTAGCCGGCTAAGCGAAAATCCAGCTTCGTAGTACAGGCCTCAGGAGTGGCTGGATCAAGTTAGCTACCTAGCTAGTAGCAAGCACGTTAGTTAGCATTACAGCCGGCTTAGCCTTGTCATTTTTATTAGCCTTAACATGAAGTAACATTAAGTAACCCAAAATGTGAAACAGTAAGAGTAGTAGTCATATTTCGTGAACCCTTTGAAGAGTACTGTCACACCGGTGTGATCATTCTATAATACACCGTTTAAAGGTCCCATGTCATGGCCATTTCTACTGATCATATTTCCATTGTTGAGGTCTACTAGAATAGATTTAAATTGTGCAATTTTCCAAAATCACATTGGTTTCTCATACAGCATCTCTGTATAGTATGTGTATTCACCAGGTATTCACTCTCTGTCCTAAACGGCTTGTTGGAGCTCCTGCCCCCCCCTCCCTGTGAGCCCAGTGTGCTCTGATTGGTCGGGACGTTGCGAGGCTCGTTGCTGCGAGATGCTGCTGCTGCTGCGAGGAGCGGACAGGTTTCCGGGTCGGCGATACAGCGAGAACAAGCGAAACTCATCCTGAGCACACACAAACACTCACAGCCGAAGTAAAAACAATAAGTGTGGCTTGATATTGAGTAAGAAAAAGGTTTATAACGCTGTGAGAATGGGTCTGCGGAGAGCATTTCTCCGCGATCACAACTCGTCTATTACCAGCGTTCAGGGAGCTCTATGCAAGTCAATGGGGACTCCCTGTTAGTTAGCCAAGGGATCCTGGTGTGTGAGGTGCTCCGCGGGTTGTTCCATTTGGGCCAATCCGGTCATTTGTTGTTGATTTGGGTATTCACACGTCACAGAACCCAGGAAGAAAACAATGGAAAATGAGAAATCTCCAACGAGACGTTTTGGGGCAGCATAGACAGGTCTTTTCTGTGTTAGAGTTTTACTCGCTACAGGGTGTACTTTGAGGGTTTTTGACTCTGCAGACCGTTTACATGCAGAAAAACCTTCATAACACACAAGGGGACGGGTAATAACCCGGAAAAGCATGACATGGGCCCTTTAAGCCCGGATGCCCCCTCCCCCGGCGGGGAGACATGCTAACGCTAACGCTACATTAGCATCGGCGATCTTTTCTAATTCATGCTATTTGCACAAATGGTTAACATTGAACATTAAAAATATCAGGTAGTTCAGGGAGAATCGAAGGAAGGAAGGCAGGCAGGCAGGCAGGCAGCTTTGCATGACATTCTTCTGGACGTGTTTCATTGTGGTGAGGGTGAGTCAATCCCTTGTTTGACAAGACAGTAATGACGGCCATCTTGGTGACGTGTGTTGACAGCTTTTTCAACCATCGACAGTGTTTTTGTAATTACTCTTATTGGCAGATAGGTAGACACAGGCCCGCACTGCAGGTTAAACCATGTGGGGGGATGGGCACATAACGGGGGGGGGGGGACACATCTAGTGTGTGTGTGTGTGTGTGTGTGTTTTATCTGATCCGGATGGTTACTAATTCCTTTTCTTTATGGCGGTAATTTTTGACCGGGAACACAATGGGTGTTACAACGTTGACTAAATCATCCAAAATTCAATGAAAGTGGTGATCAGCAATTGTATATGTTCAAATGTCTACTGTGAAGGATATCATAAAGCCTTAATGCAATCAAATGTAAAACAAAAAAGTTATTAAATCCTAAAAACTTGGATCGTATATTGAAAAATAAGGTTATTACTACTACTCATTCTTCTAAATCTTGTCTCTCTCTACTTCTCATACTCTCTACTCCTGTAATCGATTCTTTCTATCCTCTCTTTATCCAAAACCTTTTCCCTCTCTGACCTCTCAAGGTTTTATTAGAGGGAAACAGGTTTGCAGAGTGGCTTAGGCAGGCCGGGGAGTGTTACGATTCGTAGACACAGCGTACCTCCCTATCTCTCACCAATTTCCAACTAAGGCTCCAGTGGGGCCTTTGTTCCCTGTGTGTGCCTCTCCACCTCTGTTTCTTACTCTCTTACTTGCTACCCTTTTCCCTCAACCTATCCTAAGGGAGTGCTTGTTCTTCCTTCTGTCTGTCTGTGTCTATGTATTCTAATGTTCCGATTAACCCAGCCACATTTTTCTTCTTTTGTGTCTATATCGACGCCGGGATCCGGGGTCGAGGCTGATCCTCTTGCTGTGGTCCTGTGCCCTGGATCCTCTATCCTGAGTTCTGGATTAAGTCGTGGACTTCGGGTCGTGGCTGGGCCTGTCTCTGCGGTCCTGCCTGGCTCTCGTCATGCTGCTTCCCTGAAGGCCCACACAGGATTGTTGTTGACATCCTCGTGGATTCATCTTCTTATTATAGACACATGCATTTCCTAACATTTGGTCTACCTACCTACGCTGTAAAACGTATTATCTCTTCGATTTACACACAGCATCTATTGCACGTCTGTCCGTCCTGGGAGAGGGACCCCTCCTCTGTTGCTCTCCCCGAGGTTTCTCCCATTTTTCCCTTTGAAATGTGGGTTTTTCTCCGGAAGGTTTTCCTTGTACGATGTGAGGGTCTAAGGACAGAGGGTGTCGTTTTCTCATACTGATATTCTGATCAAACTGTGCTGTTGTATTTGCTGTAAAGTGTCTTTACTGTAGGGTATTTTTATTATTTGTTCAGCACTTTGGCTCGACCAAAAATCGTTTATAAATGTGCTATATAAATAAAACTTGATTTGATTTGATTTGATTTGATTATTGATGAAAGTAGTAAATCGGTCAGATTTGACCCGAACACAACAGGAGGGTTTAAGCAATTATTTGTTATTACTTTAAAATATTGGTAATACCAATATAAAAACGTTTTTAATCTGTAGTTGCCAGCTATTAATTAGCACATTCTGGTGAGATGCTGAGTCTCGAGTTGTCCACTAAAACGCCGGGTTACGTATTGTAACCCTTGTTATATAAGCACAGGCGGAGCCCTCTACTGGACTCTGGGTACTACACTGTTAAAAATGATTTGTTGACTCAACTTGACTAAGGCTAGTCATCTTGTTGCTTTGACTGAGTTAAGTTGTGTCAAGTTGATTCAACATTTAGTGTCAAGTCTATTACACTTCAATAAATTAGTTGATACAACTTGTAGTCTGTTGACACAACTTCATGTGTCAAGTTATTTGGACTAGAAAATATTAGTTAGGATAACTTAAGAAGATGTTGGTTTAACTTATTTTATTGAGTTCTTAAAAATGTGTTAATCAAGTTGGCTCAACATGTACAACTGTTTGTTCAACTTCTAGTACCAAGTTAGCTTACCAGGACAAGCAAACTAATAGCTACAAAGTTATACTATAAATCAACATGAGAACTAGCTTAGTCTAAACTATATTAACACATGAAAAAATAGCTGAAAAGACATTTCATTCAGGACTGTTATTACAATATCAATAACTGAAGAAATGAAGAACTCCAACCCACACACTCATTAACTGTTCAGTGTTGCTTTTTAATTCAAATAAGTGTGTCAATGGATGTCAACATATCATAAAGACCTTCCTTGGGACATGTAGACAAAACAAAAAACACCCTCTAACACACCATTGTTTTTGCTCTGGGCTGCTCAAAAACTGAAATGACACTGTCCCATGGATAAAACTGTAATTGAGTGACTTGTTAAACAGAGTCCATTCTGAGGAGTAAGTGTTCAGGGTTGCTGCAGTAAAATGCAGTAAAACATACATAGAAAATGGTATCTCTCTTAACTTAACTGTCAGTCAGAAAATTAAAACATTCTATCAGTACTGAAATATCCACTCTGTTCATGGTTGCTGTACAACATAAAATGCACACTAGTGTCTCTCAGACACTTCCTCAAAATGGAGCAATAGAAAATGAAAATAAACTGGTGTGACCCACAGAGGGGCTATACATTTCTTTTCCTCTTAGAACAGTGGACAAATGACAAAAAATGAAGATGCATCCTTTGGGACAGATGCAGAGACATCTTCCTAGGCCATCTCTCTGGCCGTTTCTCAATGTCGAGTACACATGCTGCAGAGCCACTATTTCAAGTATACTACGTCATTGAGTGGCGCAGAAGGACTGTTTAAATGCATGTTAAATGCCCAGCATTCTGCGCCACTCTATGACGTAGTATACTTGAAATAGTGGCTCTGCAGCATGTGTACTCGACATTGAGAAACGGCCAGAAACTGAGAAACTTAACTGTCAGTCAGAAAATTCAAACATTCGAACAGTACTGAAATATCCACTTTGTTCATGGTTGCTGTACAACATAAAATACACACTAGTGTCTCTCAGACACTTCCTAAAAATAGAGCAATAGAAAATGAAAACAAAATAAACTGGTGTGACCCACAGAGGGGCTATACATTTGTTTTCCTCTTAGAACAGTGGACAAATGACAAAACATTAAAATGCATCCTTTGGGACAGATGCAGAGACATCTTCCTAGGCCATCTCTCTAACTGAGCAATTTATTCTTTAGAGAGTGGACCCTGGGAGTGCACGAGTCCAACCCAATTCCCATGAACAGGCGCTGAATCACCTCAAAGGTGTATTTCAAGTCTTTTGGATAGTCAAGGTTCAGCATGTACTGCAATCCCATCAGGTTCACAAAAGCATTGGGTACATCACCAAGGTGACGTATGACTATCCTTTCCTCGATCACAAGGGCGACATCAAAGTAGGAAGCTGGAAGAGGTTCCTTCACATCTTCAATGACTGAAAGGATTCCAATCACCATTCCCTTGATGACGTCCTCTTCAGGATCTGTTGGCTTCATGCAAAAAGAAACAAAAAACAACAACGAAAGTGCTTTAGAGATGCTTTGCCATATGTGCATACACAGACGACCCCTGAAACGACTAGTGTAACCCTGTTCATTGTGAACTCGTTTTTGTATCATCTTGAACGACATTTCAGCGCTTACCTCACACATCTTCATGATAGTTGAAGGATTCTCCCTCATGTACCATGGTAGGCCCTGCAACACTGCTGCCCTCTTCCTTTGGTTCGATGCCTGCCAAAACACATGATAAATTAATATTGCTCGTTGCTATCAGAATTATATAACCCCCTCAATCCACAAGACATTCTGGTTATTTGCACTACGTTCACAGCTAACCTTAATAGATTCCTTCATATTCCGTGTGTCTGTGTGTGTGTGTGTGTGTGTGTGTGTGTGTGTGTGTGTGTGTGTGTGTGTGTGGCCTGCCTTCTCTGACCCTTGCCTGCCTCACTATCCCTTAAGCCTTTGTACCACCATGTTGTTTATTAAATCATTGAACTGCATCAATCTCTGCCTCAGGCGCCTGCTTTTGGGTCCTTCCCCTGTATCCCGTCGTAACAATTACATTGAGTTTACACGAGAACATAGAATGAATGTGGAAAGGCAGCTCTATTGCCTCAAAGTACTTTAAAGTAAAGAACTGTACTTACATCCTTGTCGAGGCTCTCCATTAAGGATGTAATTTCTTTGATCCCCTCAAAGCGCTTTGACCTGAACAACTGAAGGAATTTCTGCAGGTGGCTGTCCAGACCCTCATAGAGCGAATTGAGGTCCATCGACATCAGCCTGGTGAATTCCTTGACGATCTATATGAAGAAGTGACATTACATCATTTTTAGTGCAGTGGCATTACTGTACATCATTTTAGTCCAAGTTAAAAGTGACCTACGTTTTCACATTTCACAAGCTGCCCAGATGTAATATTTGGTATTGCACAAGCATATAGATTTCAAACCATATACAAATGTTGAACATGCAATACATGAAATAGAAGAACATTATTACTTTGTCATGCCTGTTGCTACAGTCATCTTCGAAGCCTAAGATTTTGCGTTGGTAAAATTCAAAGCACTCAAAGCAAGCAAAAACGTATGCACTTTACCTGTCTTTCAGTAAACAGCGCGGGCCATCTGACTTTCATTTCGGCCACAGGTGGCTCCTCTTCAACAAGCTCCTGTCTTCTCAATGCATATGTGGCGTTCATTGCATCATCAATGAAGGCCAGGTTTGTGGTTGTTTTTCTCATCTCCTGGGCCATCTTTTCTCGCTCTTCTTCAAGATCTTGTCGGTCTCTTCCCTGGGGGAGATCTGGAAAGAAGTTTGTTTCAGACCGTCTTGGTTTCTTTACTTTGTTTCTCTTCCCTCGCGTGTCCCCAGGACCTCTCTTCTCGGAATTTACCATCAGTTCTTGACAGCCTGCTTCTCTCAATTTCTGCCTGTAATTGCCCATCTTAAACTTTAAACTAATTTTCCATCCATACCATCCAGATGTGGAGCCACGTTCTTTTAGGCAAGGGTGTTTTTCAATGAGTGCAATGGCTGCACTCTCAAATTGTTGTTCATCAGGGTAGGCCTTGAATGAATACATTGCTTCAGCCATTTTCTCCAGAATTTCAGATTTCATGTCCCTTGAAATGGATGGAAGTGTTCCATCTTTTCTGAAAGCACCATTGCCGTGACTGAGCCTCAGCTCAACATCATATGAGAAGGTGGGAAGGGGAAAGAGAGTTGGCCACGGCTGTGAACGACCTGCAAAGGACTCTGTATGGCTGCTCGATGCAGAGGACGTTGAAGGAGATGATGGACACCCTGCACTTAAAGTTTCCAAACTGGAGTCTGAGGAGACGGAGCAAAAATTGACTTTCAATGTAACCTTCTCCTTTGGTAGATCGTCAATACACGTGAGGTTACAGAAGTCTTTGAAGTCCTCATCTTCATATTGAAGGTCAAACAAGGAGCATAGCTGAAAACTTTTTTTCAACACAAGTTTCAGGCCATGAACTGAATCTGGAACCGAGTCTAATCGGAGCTTCCTTATGTCCTGTGGTGAAATGATCACGCGCAACAGCATCTTCCTTTGATTGAGAAACTCTCAGGACTTTTCTGGAGATGGAGAAGAAACACCCTGAGAAAAGACAAAATGAACAAAAAAGCCAATTAACATTAATTCGTTTTTGCGTTGGATGAGAGGAATACACCATTTAAAGTAAAATAACAGTTAAACCATACCTTAGTGAAGCAAGAAAACTACTGGTGCCACCATCAGTTTGCCTGCTCTTGTGTATGGATACAGGGGTTGATATCCATTTAGTTCATGTGATTCCACAATCTCCAGTTCATAAGACTGTTTTTCTTTCAGCTCATAACTCCGCAGGTGCTCTATGTACCATGCTTGATATGGTTTTATGATGAAAGACACTTTGCTGGACGCAACCACAATTTTAACTAGCTTCCCAAAGTTAGGCAGGCCACTGGTGTGCCCCACGGACAGAATCATACCCTCCGAATACTTGGTGCCAAAGAGGCAGGCATGGGTTGCAAGAGATACAAGAGTTGTGTTTCCATATTTCAGCCCTACAGCCTGCTTCATGGGGTGCTCAAGTGTATTAGGAGAAACAACAGCAATGTGTCCAACTTCCAAATCTGGTCTGAAAAGACTTGGCAAGTCTAGATGGTAAGCTAAAGAAAGCTGGTGTTTTTTCGCTAGAGTGAGCAAGATGTTTCTGAAGTTGTGAGAATCATGCACCACTCTTTTAAAAAAGCTGTGCTTTGCTTCAAACCTAATAGTCCAGAAATCTATCACGGGCCCAAATCTCCGAATCAGTTCCGGATAATGTTCCAGGAAGTGGTGCTTGGGCAGGAGGTGGAAATCGGGAAACACCTCTTTTAATAGACACCTGTGATCAGAGATTTTACACTCCAAGTATGACAATGTCTCATCTGAAAAATGCCCACTAGCCAGTATTTCAACTATTTCTTTTAAATCTAATAAGATTTGCCAAGTTTTGTCTTCTTCTGGTATAACGTGACCGATCATCAACGGCAGTAGTCTCAATAGCGTCCAGTTTTCATGGCAATTCCCACCAATAGAATTTTTCTTTGCAAAATACTTTGAAATTGGTTGAGGTCTGTTGGTTTTGTCCGTAAACTTGAAAGGGAAGGATTCAATGATGGAATTCAGATAATCTACTGTAAAATACTTTTTGGATACCAGAGACGTTATACAAAGACTCAACTCCTTTGGCACTATTCCTTCAAAAAGGTCATGCATAAAATCTGGGGGGAAGCCCTGGATTGTGTGGAAATGAGAAAGTCTATTGCTATGCTGCTCAAATACTGCAAGGTCTTTTAGGAGTGGTTCAAGAATCGCGCCATACCCGTACTTCTTCACATCGTTGCTATTACACAGACACGCAAGATAGATTGACTGTACAGGTGACCTATACCGTATTGTTAAATTTGAAATGACCCAATAGACTGCACAGACCTTGTGTTTTTTTCTTGATGTTCCTAATGGGTTGCAAACCTCAAAGTCATCTATATACAGTCCTAGGGCAATGCTTAGATCTTCTGATGAGAGCAAAATATTCTCTTTGCAATATAGACCGTCTCTGTATGTTTTATACTGAGTTGAGTGTTCAACAGTTTCCCTGTGTTCTGTCTCCAAGACTTTATCTAACACATCGTTACGATTTAACAGCTCTGTCAAGACTTTCAGAATTGGAATATAAACAAATTTACGTCTGGAAGATGCATCTAAAACATATTCAATCGGCTCAATCACTTTAAAATTATTCTTGTAAAAGGTTTCTCTTTTGTATTCAGAGCCAAAAGGTCCGCCCTTTGACAGGAAACTTAGGGGGTTTGCTTTTTTAACTATCTCTGTTATAGCAGTGGTGACTGCACTATTTACTGCACAATTGTGGTTGATCAATACACTTTCAATTATTTTTGGTGTGCACTCTTCCACAACTGAGCTAATACTACATAGCTCGTTTATAATTTCCTGAGTTGTTGTCTTAGACACATGCAAAATCGTTTGCATACGCAGTAAGAGAGATGCAACTTTCTGTTGTAACAAATCATGCAGGTCTTGATCCTCTATGTAATCATCTGTTAAATCTAGATGGTCCGAATTTGTCTCATCAAATCCTGTACTTTCAGAGTTTGAAGTGACTTGAGTACAAGTTTGATACAAGTTTATACGGAAATCACCAACAGTACAGAGGTGATGTTTCTTGCTCTTATGTGCACGAAAAGTACTGTATACGCTGGACTGAAAACTACAGTCTTTGAAGGGACATTTCACAGTTTCCTTATTGTGTATGTGTGTTTTTAGATGTGCAAAATACTGTGTATCACTACAAGTCTCTGAGAAATTGCACAGTTCACAATTTAACCTTGAGGTCACCTGCGTTGAATGTGCTTGACTATGGTCTCTAGTTAAATGTTTTTTCAGAGATGATTCGGTCCTGAAGGAGCACACACAGTCTGCATAAACACAGGGAAGAGGACAGTTCCTTGCCTGATGACAGTGCTTCAGTTTGTAATGGACAATTAGTGTGCGTTGGCTCGGTGAGGAGTAATGACAACACTTGCAGGACCACCTCATTGAAGGGGAATTGCTCCAAACTGCACAGCCTCCACTGAAGTTATCCTGTACAGAAAAAAGAAAGAAAAACATGTTATATTACTGAGTTATGAGCACACAACACAGTAAAATAAGTCCACATACTCTACTCTAAAATGTTTTTCAATCCAGATTTTAATGTATCCAGACATGTAAACACTGTTATTACAAAGTGGAAATAAATACATTGAACAGATGTTAAAAATTGATTGCTGTAAACGATAAATGTCTGGTAGACAATCAAGTTTATCAAATCAATTGTCAATGTATCACTATTTTTCACATCACATGCATTTTCATCACCTCCATTCTTTATTTGTGTTACATCCACCCTTGAGGACACTTAAATGATAAATGACAATTTTATGTTATGAATGCTGAAGAATGATGAAATGTAAGACGGGAAAATTATGTAACATTGCTCTGTTTTCATGATCACATTACAACTGTTTTAATCAAATCGGCTTTAGATTAATCTAATCACTTTTCCAATTCACATCTGTTATACCCCCTTCAGGGTTCTTACACCTTTTCCAAAGTCAAATTCAAGCACTTTTCAAGGTGCATTTTCAAGCTTTTCAAGCATCTTACAGCTGTTGTAAATTACATATTTATATACACATACTTATACTCAAATGATTATTTCCCTACCACACATTAAATCAGATGTTCTTTATGCTATAAAGTATAAACAACCAAATGTGTTTCGTGATAGCATTCTACATGAGGATGAAAAATTAAAGAAAAGAAAACTAAGTTTAATATTTCAAAATGAGTGACCCATCTGTACGTAGACTGGGCATCCCATATAACCTGGCTGAGCCAATATAAAACAATTAGCCAAATCACTTTTCAATACATTATTGATTACTATTTTTTAGGTACTTTTAGGTTGGCAGTAAACATAAGTCAGAGGTAAATGGTGTACTTTGACTCCACTACAGTTCAGAGGTAAATGGTGTACTTTTCCTCCACTACATGTATTTAATACCTTTAGTTACTTCACAGATGTGGATGAATGATGTGAAATATAATCAAGTGTTAAATCAGACTGTAGTTCCACCTGGAGTAAATTCTCAAGCTACCCTGCAGTATACAAAGTCATTCAAACTAGCTGCACCTTTACCAGCTTTGAGAACACTTTCATGATCAATCATTATAAAACATATCATATATATTATTCTGAAATGGACCAATTTGCACAATGACTACTTTTACTGTCGCTACTTTAACTCTATTTTGATGATAATACTTTTCTACTTTTACTTGAGGAACATTTTGAATGCAGGACTTTTACTGTAACAGAGTATTCCTACACTCTGGTACTTGAGTACAAGATCTGAGTACTTGTACTTTTACACAAGTACAAGATCTGAGTACTTGTACTTTTACTCTAGTACAAGATCTGAGTACTTCTACTTTTACTCAAGTACAAGATCTGAGTACTTCTACTCAAGTACAAGATACGAGTACTTCTACTCAAGTACAACATCTGAGTACTTATTCCACCTCTGGTAGCGTATTAGCCTGAATTGTAGCCACAAAATCACGCAGAGCTGCATACAAATAGACTCACAATTGTAACAAGTGGAAAATAATATTTACAAATGTGTACAATGATTTGTAGGTAATGTTGACTACTGAAGACACCTGACTTATAAATCTTCAAAGGAAGACTGTGTTCATTCTACAATTACATGGGATTAAAGCTAAATGTAGTTTTACTTGTATAATACTTCAAGATGTTATATTAAAGCCTGTTTCTAAAAGTATCAACCATAGCGACGCGGTCAAATCGCACCCTGCTCTTCCGCAGCGCCGCTCGCCCTCCCTCCGGCTGAAATTATGAAGTAAAGGCGTATAGTAATCATAGATAACACGACAGGGTCCGGGACAGTTTGTTTTCAAATAAACAAAGTATTGGCTTTCAGAATATTAAACTTGTTTCAGCAAATTCAGATGATAAATACAACTTTGAAGCTTGTAACAGCATAATTACAAGCGGAGAACCGAGTAATTTAACATCAGAACAAGCATAACAACAGCCGGTGTTTCTTGTGAGTGTTTCCCCGGTACACAAACACAATAGGCCTACATACAAACGCAAAAATACACAAACACTCGCGAGCTTCCCCCAGACCAGTAATACAAACGAAAATGTGTCTTCGGGAAGTTCGGGTCAATGTGACTGATTTCGATAGAGCAAGTCACATTTGGTTTAGGCACGAAACATACTACCAGTAGAAATACATTGCTTTTAAAATCGCTCTGTGTCAAATCAATAGATTATATTTCGTGACTAAAACACGAAATGCCGTGAGACTGGGTTGAATTACAACAGTGAGTGCTTCACCCTCTGAACACCACAGGATGGCGACTGTAACTCTGTAACTGTTTGTCCCCTGCAATTATTATTATCCCTCATCGAGTTCGCTATTCAGCTTGCTAACGTTAGCTTAAACAAACGTAACATTCACGTTAGCCTAATCTAAAATGCTCTACGACGGCATACCTTTCATGTGGCCCGTCAGCGCAGACTCTCACATCGTTATTTTTTGCAAACTTTGCAGGAGGCTACTCGTGGGCTTGACCCTCGTCTTAGCCATGGCTTGTATTTGTCTTCTGCTAGCCAACGCTCGTTGAAACTGCAACCTCCTGGCATACTGTCATCTATCACTCTCATCAGAATGCCCAGGTCACACGTAAAACAAACACTTGCAGGTCACGCGCATAGCGCGGGAAGTTCGGAGCGGAGCTGTTTTATGTAAAAGCGAAGCAATTAAGCGCACTCCGACTTCTTTATTTTCTTTTAATCTAAAAATCGAAATAAAGCATTTACAATTTAAAGCACTTTATCCCAAATTCAAGCACCATTCCCAAAATGCAAGCACTTTTCAAACCTTGAAAACACCTCATACAATTTCAAGCATTTTCAAGGATTTCCAGCACCCTACGCACCCTGTTATTATCGTCTTTAGCTGAGTTTCTTCCCGTTAAGTGCGTATGACACATTAATAGGTTGTTAAATGTTAACAAGCCCTGGAACGGTGTTTGTTACAAGATGCTGCGTCAGCCCGCGTGTCCGGGGGCAATCGGGCTAGCAACAAAAGTGCTAAATTGGCATCACTGCACGTGTGTGTGCTTGCGCTTTCGACTTTTTACTCGTAAAAAATACTTTTACTCGTGAAAAGTACATTATCCGTACCGGATACTAATTTCAGCCGAGTTTTAGGCTCAACCCTCCTTCAAATACTCGCTATTTCACTCGGGCAGCTCTTAATTTCCAACCCACGGCTAGCTAGCTAGCTAGCTCGCTAACATGCTGTTTTTCCTAAAACTAACTAACGTTAAATATGAAATATGCATCAAAAATTGTGGCGACAGAGACTAACGTTAGAGGATTAATTTGCATTGTCTGCTGATGAACTAGATTACATTTGAATGTACTTACTTGATAACTCCAGTCCGGGCTCTGAGCGAGGAAGAAAGATGGCAGCCAACTCGGATTTCAAATTAATTTCAGTTTTGGGACACTGCGTGAGCGTGTGACGTCATATTGCAGGCGCATGCGTGTTACATACAATGCCGAGGCTGACGCATGTTATCAATTTAATGCAACGGATTATTCAGAGTTTACAAATATTTTTCAAGTTGAAGATTTTGTAACTCGTCTTAATGTGTTGTAATGGGCAGTGGGTTCACTCAGCATGATAACATTTGCCCATCTGACTAAAATCCAATATCCTTTTTAACAGTGTACCTTATCCTGCGAGCATTCTCCTACTGAGATTTCTATAGACGTAGCCGGCCTTGGGGCGGGCCTACCTGAATGCGCGCGCATCTCACCGTATAAAACCTGACCGTCATCCTACACCTCTCTTCAGCGAGCGGAATAGGACAGACAGTGCCCTGAGTAGAGGGCTCCGCCTGTGCTTATATATTACAATACGTAACCCGGCGTTATATCTCTCACAGGCTCCGCCCTCTACTGGACTCTATGGGTACAGTGGGAGCCCCGATGTATACGCGCACTGTCGTCCAACAATACCATTCCACCCCACTGTCCCTGACCGGCTTTTCTGGTCAGCAGCTGCTGCCCCACACACTCCTTTACCCCGGTTGTGACCGTGGAGAAGTCTGGGCCGCGGCTGACAGAGCGCACTCTGATGCGCTTGCCTCGCAGAAAGTGTGCTCGAAAAACAGTGCTGAGGGCTCCCTCCCTCCGCCCATAGGCAGATGGAGAGAATCCCCAGCCCTGTATGGGCTCATTGTGCACTACCTCTCCGAGTCCCTCAGGACCACAGGGAGAGTGCAAGTGCCCATGTCCCACACTCAAACACTGACCCCGTGCAGAGTGTGTCTGGACTATAGTGTGGAGGGCTTCCCCCCTCCTGCCTCCTGGCAGGTGAGGAGAGCCCTTCCGCCCCGTAATGGGCCAGTGCGCACCATGCCCATCCCGGGATCCTTCAGGCACATTACTTCCGGGGAGGGGGTCAGATGCCCACTGACCCACAACCCCCCCACCTCCTCACCAGTCCTGTGTTGCCCCAGCAAGCACGGACGAGGAGAAAGAGCCAGACATGTCCAAGAGATAAAACTTTATGAAGGGGCCTGGCGTTGACCAAGACGCCGCCGTGCATATGTCCTCTACACTCACACCGTTGAATAAAGCTGTTGACACAGCCACAGCACGTGTAGAGTGCGCACGGACCCCCGTGGGGCAGGCTCTCCCCACCTGTCCGTAGGCATGTGCAATGCACTCGTGGAGCCAGCCTGCCAGGCGTTTCTTGGACAGAGCTTTCCTGATCACCCCGCTCCCGACCCACACAAACAGCTGTTCAGTGCGTCGAAGGGCAGCCGTGCACTCCACATTTGTTTGTAGCCTTTATTTAACCAGGTGAATCCCATTGAGATCAACGATCTCTTTTTCAAGGGAGACCTGCAGCACATAACATGCTAGCGCACGCACCGGGCAGAGGAGGATTAAAGCCCCCCAACTGAATAGCCCTCGACCTGAATGCACTCCTTAGGCTCTTGGGCACAAAGGAGGGGTTCGGTCTGAGTGTCGCCCCGCTCCGGTCACCCCGAATCAACAAGCAGCTCGGGTGCACCGACAGAGCGGTTAACTCGGACACTCTCTTGGCTGATGTTAAGGCAAGAAGCAAAGCTGTCTTCCACGACAGTGCTTTCAGGGAGGCGAGCTCCAGAGGCTCAAAAGGTTCTGTGACCAGAGCCTCGAGCACCAGCGGCAGGTCCCACTGCAGGGCGGAGGCGTGCACTACTGGGCGCAGCCTCCTGACCCCCTGTAAAAACCGCGACATCAGTGGTTGACTAAAGGCTGTAATAGGCTGTGGTGGATCCCGCTCTAGCTGGACTGAATAACACTCTCAGACAATCCACCGTGTCTCAGCCTGTCCCTCTCAGGAGCCAAGCCTGGAGAGGTTGGCCGAGAGTGGGTAACGCCCCGATTGCACCTGCCTCTTGAGACATCGCCCCCCAGAACTGGGGAAGCACCCAGGGCTGGCCCACCTTCATCTGTGTCATCTCTGAGTACCACGGCGCACCAACGCGATCCGGAGCCACTAGGATGACTGACAGACGCTCCCGCCTCACTCTCCCCAGGAGGGGAAGAATGAGACGCAGCGGTGGAAAGGCGTATAGCAGCTTCCTTGGCCATGGCTCGTGTGCGAACGCGTCCACCCCCAAGGGCGGGTCGTCGCTCGGAGCCATGGAGAACCACAGGGCACAGTGGCTGTTGCGCCGGCTGGCGAACAGGTCCACCTCTGCTCTCCCGAACTGAGCCCAGACCTGCTTCACCACTTCTGGGTGAAGCACCCACTCGCCTGGCAGGGGGCCGCCCCTCGACATGAGGTCGGCCCCCCTGTTCTCCAGTCCCGGGATGTGGAGGGCTCTCAGAGATAACACCACCTCTGAAGCCCATAACCACAGTTTCTCCGCTGTGGTCAACAAGGCGGCGGAGCGGACTCCGCCCTGCCTGTTTATGTATGCCACCGTAGTGCTGTTGTCGCTCCTGACCAGTACATGTCTCCCCTGAATTAGGGGCTTGAAATGCTGGAGGACCAACACTACTGCCCGCAGCTCTAGGAGGTTGCTGTGCCGTGTTTCTGTTAGCGGCCAGCGCCCTCCTATAGCCCTCTTCAGGCAGGTCCCTCCCCATCCTGTTCTGGACGCGTCCGTGAACACTGTGATGTAGGAGGTCACCCGTCCCAGTGGAGACCCCCTCCGGAGGTGATCTGGGGACCCCCAGAACCGGAGGTTGCCCTCCACTGAGGGGGGGATGGTCACCAGACGCCGTTTGTGTCTCTTGGGATCTAAACGCAGGCTGGAGAACCACCTCTGCAGGCGACGCATATGCAGTAACTCGAGCGGGACCACAACGTGAGCAGCTCTCTGACAGGGTGGCACGAAGCGCGCCTGCATCGAGCACCACTACCAAATACAACGCCTATTGGTGAGGTATGGGGGTGCTCTTTTTCCAATTGATCGCAAAGCCTAACTTGGTCAGGTGTAGGATCAATTGGGCTGTGCAAAACATTGCCTGTTCCCTGGACCCAGCCATGACTATGAGGTCGTCCAGATAAAAGAAAACTCTCATGCCACGGGCGCGCAGCGGTTGGAGCGCTGTGGCCACACATTTGCTGAATGTGCGTGGGGATAGGGAATAACCGAACGGCAGCCTGTTGTACTCGTAGGCTATCCCCTGGAAGGCAAAACGCAGATACTTTCTGTGCTCTGGAGCAATTTCTACATGAAAGTACGCGTCTTTCAGGTCGATGGTGGTGAACCAATCGCCTGGCTGCACAAGCCCCAGTAACTGTTTCATAGTTAACATGCGGAATTTCCTGCAGGAATCTTGGAGTCATAATGGACTCAAACTTGACTTTTAAGAGACATATTAAGAAAGTATCCAATACCATTAAATTCAACTTGCAACATTTTAAACAAATTAGACCTTTCTTAACTGTCAATGCTGCAAAGTCATACCTCCACTGTCTGATTCTATCCCACATAGAATACTGTTTGACAAACTGGTCGTTTGATTGTGCCACAAACCTGAAACCCATAGAACAGCTGTACAAGAGAGCTATCAAGGTGTTTGACAGAAAGCCAAATTCATACCACCACTGTACCATCCTTGAAAAACACAATTTCTTGAGTTTTGACAATTTTAAGTCTTTTAAAAGTATGTGTTTTTTTAATAAATGTTTACATGGACCCCCCTCCAAACACACTGGACGCTGCACTAGGTCAGAAACCAGAGGAGACTGTGAAGTCTGCCATAGACGGACAACTTTTGGACAAAATGTCCTCCCCATTAAAGGCAGCTCATCTCCCAACTGAGATACGGGATTGTCCCACTCTCAACAGTTTTAAAGGACAACTTAAAGGGGACCTATCATGCAAAATGCACTTTTGTACGTCTTTTATACATGAATATGTGTCCCCGGTGTTCCAGGGAACTCACCAAGTGTCAGAAAACACAACCCTCTCTATTTTCCTCCATACCCAAATCTCTAAAAAAGGGGCTGCAACAGATCTGATAAAAACTGATCCAGATTTGAACACTGTCCTGACGTCAGGACGGTGGCGGTACGGCTATTGGGCCAACTCCACCAATCAGGAGGAGACAGCCACGGCCATTGCCGTTCGAAAGCGCTGGAAACGCTGTATATGCCAGGCCTGTAAGTGGCGCTGTAGTCTACCACAAAAGCAGCGAAGAAGACTTGGTTACCATGGTTACCCTTCTGTTTATTCTCCGCTGTGGCTTTCTTTCTCCCTCCCCGAGGCAAGCGTTTGCTCCCGCTGCTTTAATTCAATGCAATCCCTCCCCGTCGAGGCAAGCTCCTAATTCTCTCCGGTTAGTCCACCAGGAGATGACAAACACCCACCTCTCCGCCTCTTCCAAGGAACGAGGGGACCGTGCGGCAGAGTTTCAGTTTCAGTTTCTTTCGCCGGTCAAGATGTCCGTTAAAGTTTAAATCTTCCGGACAAAATTAGAAAAGTGTCGGTCAAAGGTCTTCTTTGTTATTTATTGAGCTTTAAAACAAATGAATAACGACTCTATAGGCCTATAATAACACGGAGGACGGAGATCTCTTTTTCTCCCCCTCTTCTGACAGCCCAGCAGCTGATCAGGGGCCTCATTTATAAAGGGATATACGCTCAAAAAATGGCGTACGCAATGTTTGCGATTTATAAAATACTAACTTGACGGGAAAATGTGCAGTCCTCCACGCAAACTCTAACCCATGCGTACGCACTAAGCACACAAACGGGAGAGACGAGAAACTGCGACACCGTTGGCAGAAGGAAGAATGGAGAGAAATATGTGGAAATAATACCATAAATAAAATGTTACCTCTCATTTATCAAATATGAAGAATTCATTTTCAAACATTGATTAAAGCCAATCTTAAAATGATTAAACAAACGCCTGTTTGAGACTCCTCAGTGCACACAAAAACATAACTTGGAGAAATAAATAAATACGGATATGTTATTTAAAACCACCTCGAATATGTTGTGTTAATGTTTTGAAATGTTTTCTCATAAATGATGCGGTAAGCAGGAGGACAGAATGATGTCTAAACTGACGCCGTTTTGCTTTTCTATAGGTTGTAGATACGAGCATGGTTTTATATACTATCACGTTTAATCGTGTTTTATGCCGTTTGCCAAGACTTGATAAGTCGCTCGTAAAACACAGGAGGTATGGAAACTAAGAACACCATATGTGGTAAATTGTACAGCTAATATAACACAACACATTAGTTGTATTTCCTTTAACTGGTGGATTATGGATATATAGTTGCTGATCGACAGCTGGAACACAAACCACCGAATACAACAAAATAATTCAGATCCAGTCGTCATGACTCCACTCCGGAGGGATTCCCCGATCATTTCTTAGAGTTTCTCATCAAGGGGGGGTCTCCTGTCCCCGGGACAAACACACTGCCTGAGGAAGGTTATGTGTATTTTTTTTGTCATTAACTTTTTTCGGACCACTTATTTATTTATTTTGGTGACGATCCGACCTCCATGCTGCTACTCTGGTTCAAACTGCATCCACCAAACAATATGATTTATCTCGACCTCCCCAAAATAACCAAAATCTGACACGGTGTGAGATGTCTTTTTTAGCTGTTCTATCGTAATTTCCTGCGATCTTCTTCATGCAGTCAGTCAGAATGAATGAATGAATGGGCGTTTCTTTGACTATTTATAGGCAAATATGGGCGTTACGTGAAGCCTGCAAAAGCTGCGCCGCATTTCGAGTCGATTGTGATTTATAAAGGGAAACAGGCGTAGGAAGTGCCGGTACGCAATTCCCTCGCCGGTACGCAATGTTTTGTGAATCGGAAAATGTCGGAAAATTTCTGTACCTATTTTTTTGCTTTGTACTACGTAAGCAACCTTCTCACGTCAATCCTACGCAAGGCGTTATAAATGAGGCCCCAGAGCACGGCTCACCTCTCCTGCAGGGGGGCGTGGTCAGCTGCAGCTCACAAAATCAGACCCGTAGACAGCAAACAACACATAGAGCGAAATGAGGCATGGCTAAAATGCATGATCTGTTTGGTATTTCGAAAACAGAAACGTATAAATATACCTTATATAGGTATGGCCCTACAATATATCATTTAAATATAGCATGATAGGTTTCCTTTAAAGAATGGTTGAGCAACAAACAGACATGTAATCACCGCTAAATGCACTTTTATACAGCTGTATCTCCTCTTGCACTTTATGTAGCACTTTTATCTTATCTTGCACTTTATATATCATAGCTGCCATGTGGTAAATGCTTGTATGCTGCTCATGCTCTTCCTGCAGATCATGTATTTATTTTTGCAATGTATGTGACGGAACTACGGATGGAAATTAGCTCAAAGCTAAAATCCGGCTCATTTACACTTGTAAGCATTATTTTTGTTTTAAAGTGTTCACCAATGTGCACTGTCCCGGTTCAAATAAACGATTAAATGAAAAAAATCACAGTCAAGAATACATATCCTCTCCCACTCATGGTGTCTGCTTTCGAGCAGCTTCAAGATGCCAAGATCTTCACCAAATTAGATCTTAGGAATGCATATCATCTGGTCAGAATTCGCGAAAGTGATGAATGGAAGACTGGTTTAAACACCCCCACAGGTCATTATGTGTATTTAGTTATGCATTTTGGTCTCACCAATGCTCCTGCAGTCTTTCAAGCCCTTGTCAATGACGTTTTAAGAGACTGCTTGAATCGATTTGTTTTTGTCTACCTCGACGACATTCTGATATACTCACCCGACAAAGACTCCCACATCCATCATGTACACCAGGTTCTCCAGCGACTTCTCAGGAATCAGTTATTTGTCAAGGCTGAAAATGTGATTTCCATGCCACTACTGTTTCATTCATTGGTTTCATCATATCCCCCGGTCTTATTCAAATGGACCCTGCTAAGGTTAGTGCGGTAGCCAAGTTGAAGACTCCTGACAGCCGAAAGAAGGTCCAGCAGTTTTTGGGTTTTGCTAACTTCTATCGAAGATTTATCAGAAACTTCAGCGCTATTACAGCACCACTTCATGCTCTTACATCCCCTCAGGTGCCGTTTCTATTTCGTCCCTACTGACCGCCAGAGGCGGTGCTTTAGCACTGGATATGTCCATCGCGCGCATGCGCAGCTCGAGTACCAATAACAACAAAGTCACCTGTGACCCACGTGACACCGGCTATATCAGCTGGTGTCGTCAGAGGATCTGTTCCTTTTCATCTTCTCGCTGTGCGAGAGTACCGTGGCTACATTTGTGTAGCCTACAGCGTTCGTTCGGTTGGAACATTTGTTCAAGGATTCTCTGCAAACAGCTGGCTGCGTGCAGCTTCGCGACTCATCCAGTCGGAGCCGCGGGCTTACCCGTCCTCCAGGAGCTGTGGCTGGCTGCGCAGAGACTTCGTTCGGACATGTTGGTGTCGGCTTGGTTGGTGATGGCAGTGTTTCCGCTCCCTCTCCCAGCCAAGTTGTCCTGATTACTGTCTGTTTGCTTTTTGGGCTTGAACTCTTTTGGTGACGGTGGCGTTTCCGCTCCCTCTCCCAGGAGTTGCCCTTGCTGTGCTTTTGTACTTGTTCTGACCGCGGCGTTGTGCCAAGCTATTATTAGCATTTTGAGTTTCCAGCTTTAGCTGTGTTTCTTGTTTGGCTAGTTAGCAGTAGCGGCTGCAGCCACTCGGCTGACGCCGGGATAAGCACCGGAGTTTCCCGTGCTGTTTTTTCTTTAGAAGCCAGTTTCTGGTCTTAGCTTTTTCTGTTCGGCGAGTAGCAGCACCGCTCTACTCTTTCCGTTAAGCAGGTAGCTGGTGAAGGCTGTGTTCCCGCACCCGCTCCCGGCTACGCTGCATCTGGCTACCTACAGAATGGCTCATTCATGTAGCGCCTGTATGGCTTCTCTTGAGCCCGAGGACGGCCATGACCGCTGCCCCTCTTGCCTCGGCCTCGAGCATCTAAGGGAGGCTCTCACGGTAAGCGCCTGCATGAACTATAGCTGCATGCCTCGGGCGCTCAGAGTGGCTAGAATTACTGAGGTGGAACGTCTGGCAGCAGCCAACGGACACCTCTCCTTGTCACATCCTCCTCCAGATCAGTTCGGCCGTTCCCGGCGACTTGAGGGAGCGATGGCTATGGGTTCACCCCCCAATAGGAGGACTAGAAACAGGCTGTCCTCTAAAGTGGATCAGCTAGCTGCCGACATGCACATGATGAAGTCGCTCCTCTTGGCCCTTCAGCCAGGGCCCGGTATAGGGGCTGCTAGCGTGCCGCCTGCCCCTCCTTCGTTTGCCGCCCCTCCTTCGGTTGCCGCACCTCTGTATGAGGATGCCTTGTCGCTAGCGGAGGACGAGGTCCCGCTCGAGGAGGCTTCCCTCTCCTCTGCTCAGGGTTCTCTGCAGGGCGTGGAGGACGGCTCCATGGCAGCCATTATTCGTACGGCCCTGGCGCACTTGCAGATTCCGCGCTGGCTCTGATGCCCGGACCTTGGCTGCCATGCAAGATCCGGCGAGGGTGGGGCTGGGTGGCATGCCACCCATTGAGCCTGCCATCGCCTCCCTGATTCTGGCTCCTCGCGAGGCTCTAAGGCCTGAGGTCATGTGCCCTCGGCCTCAGTGCAGGGTCACAGACGGGCTGTTCTGCACACATGGGTCGTATCGGGAACTCCCTCTCCCATCTAATGCTGGCTGTCTCCACCTCTCTGCAGCAGGCTCCGGCCGAGCCTTCTTTGCTGGGCCTCAGTGATGCATCACTGCAGGCCTTTGCCCTAATGGCTAGGGAATTGGGACGAGTTATGTCCTTTCTGGTACAGACTCGTCGCCAGGTTTGGCTGGCCCAGTCACCACTAATGGACAGTGTAGGAGAGTCTTCCGTAGCATGCCAGTCGAGCCAGGGGAGCTGTTTGGGGCAGCTGCCCTGGAGGCACTGGAGCGTGCTGCCCAAGCTAGGCAGACCGCTCCCAGCTCCCAGCGGGCCCAGGGGCCGCTCTAGCAGCCGCACCCAGCCACCGGCTTACAGGGGTGGTCTGCAGAGGTCCCAGTGGCCCACTCAACCGCCTCCCAATGACTTTCGTGCCCCAGGTCGCCTGCCTTCCAGGCGGCCTCGTGCCTCAGAGCCTTACCGGCGCCCCCCAAGGGGCTCCCGGGGCTGGTCGTCGGCTGCTTTTCCCAGCAGCAGCTCAGCTACTGGGCTGCCTGTACTTCCGACCCTTGGGTGGTTTCCACCCTAACCCTACCTTAGTAGTGCGTGAGGCCATATGTACAGATATGTACATGGGACTTACAAACAGTGCATCTCATATTGACAAAAAAAAACCTTACTAACCGAGTTTTCGAAATCACTCTAAAAATAAGCCGTTGTGATACTCGTGTAGACAACGTCTGCAGAATCATAAATGATCATTACATTGGGGTCATTAAACCATTATTTCGCTAAGATAAAACACATTAAAGTTTTGGATTTTAGTGTAATTCACAAATGTTCCACCAGATGGTGTCACACACACCCAGGGGGAAAAGATAACATATTTACCCAGGAATAAGTGTGCAAAACATGGGTACATTAGTGTTTAAAGTCGTGGGAAATGTTTTAATTCAGGAGGTTTTAAGTGTGGTTTCATTTGTATCACACACCCAGGGGGAAAAGATAACATATTTACCCAGGAATAAGTGTGCAAAACATGGGTACATTAGTGTTTAAAGTCGTGGGAAATGTTTTAATTCAGGAGGTTTTAAGTGTGGCTTCACTTGTCTCACACACACCCAGGGGGAAAAGATAACATATTTACCCAGTAATAAGTGTCTGACTCATGGGTACATTAGTTTTTAAAGTTGTGGGAAATGTTTTAATTCAGGAGGTTATAAGTGTGGTTTCACTTGTCTCACACACACCCAGGGGGAAAAGATAACATATTTACCCAGGGAAAGTGTGCAAAACATGGGCACATTAGTGTTTAAAGTCGGGGGAACTGTTTTAATTCAGGACCAGGGGGAAAATATAACATATTTACCCCAGGAATAAGTGTGCAAAACATGGGTACATTAGTGTTTAAAGTCGTGGGAAATGTTTTAATTCAGGAGGTTTTAAGTGTGGCTTCACTTGTATCACACACCCAGGGGGAAAAGATAACATATTTACCCAGTAATAAGTGTCTGACTCATGGGTACATTAGTTTTTAAAGTCGTGGGAAATGTTTTAATTCAGGAGGTTATAAGTGTGGTTTCACTTGTCTCACACACACCCAGGGTGAAAAGATAACATATTTACCCAGGAATAAGTGTGCAAAACATGGGTACATTAGTGTTTAAAGTTGTGGGAAATGTTTTAATTCAGGAGGTTTTAAGTGTGGCTTCACTTGTATCACACACCCAGGGCGAAAAGATAACATATTTACCCAGGAATAAGTGTCTGAATCATGGGTACATTAGTGGTCAGAGTCGTGGGAAATGTTTTAATTCAGGAGGTTTTAAGTGTGGCTTCACTTGTATCACACACCCAGGGTGAAAAGATAACATATTTACCCAGGAATAAGTGTCTGAATCATGGGTACATTAGTGGTCAGAGTCGTTGGAAATATTTTAATTCAACAGGAGAGGGTAATTCACTTCTTACCCAGTGAACAGGGCTGCAAACATGGCTACATGAGTGTTAAAATACTGTCAAACTGTTTTAATTCAGTCATAATAGTCGTTTTTAGACAGTGTACATTGGACGCCATAAACATACGGAGTTATGGACATAAACGTGTCAGTATAGACAGGAAAATGTACATATGAATCATATTTATGTTGTTAAATGTACAAGAAGCTAAAAACAGCAGAATCACTGCTTTAAGCAGGATATCACACTCACAGGCAGAAATACACACACCCAGGGGGAAAAGATAACATATTTACCCAGTAATAAGTATCTGACTCATGGGTACATTAGTTTTTAAAGTCGTGGGAAATGTTTTAATTCAGGAGGTTATAAGTGTGGTTTCACTTGTCTCACACACACCCAGGGGGAAAAGATAACATATTTACCCAGGGAAAGTGTGCAAAACATGGGTACATTAGTGTTTAAAGTTGTGGGAACTGTTTTAATTCAGGAGGTTTTAAGTGTGGCTTCACTTGTATCACACACCCAGGGGGAAAAGATAACATATTTACCCAGGAATAAGTGTCTGAATCATGGGTACATTAGTGGTCAGAGTCGTTGGAAATATTTTAATTCAACAGGAGAGGGTAATTCACTTCTTACCCAGTGAACAGGGCTGCAAACATGGCTACATGAGTGTTAAAATACTGTCAAACTGTTTTAATTCAGTCATAATAGTCGTTTTTAGACAGTGTACATTGGACGCCATAAACATACGGAGTTATGGACATAAACGTGTCAGTATAGACAGGAAAATGTACATATGAATCATATTTATGTTGTTAAATGTACAAGAAGCTAAAAACAGCAGAATCACTGCTTTAAGCAGGATATCACACTCACAGGCAGAAATACACACACCCAGGGGGAAAAGATAACATATTTACCCAGTAATAAGTATCTGACTCATGGGTACATTAGTTTTTAAAGTCGTGGGAAATGTTTTAATTCAGGAGGTTATAAGTGTGGTTTCACTTGTCTCACACACACCCAGGGGGAAAAGATAACATATTTACCCAGGGAAAGTGTGCAAAACATGGGTACATTAGTGTTTAAAGTTGTGGGAACTGTTTTAATTCAGGAGGTTTTAAGTGTGGCTTCACTTGTATCACACACCCAGGGGGAAAAGATAACATATTTACCCAGGAATAAGTGTCTGAATCATGGGTACATTAGTGGTCAGAGTCGTGGGAAATGTTTTAATTCAACAGGAGAGGGTAATTCACTTCTTACCCAGTGAATAGGGCTGCAAACATGGCTACATGAGTGTTAAAATACTGTCAAACCCTTTTAATTCAGTCATAATAGTCGTTTTTAGACAGTGTACATTGGACGCCATAAACATACGGAGTTATGGACATAAACGTGTCAGTATAGACAGGAAAATGTATATATTAATCATATTTATGTTGTTAAATGTACAAGAAGCTAAAAACAGCAGAATCACTGCTTTCAGCAGGATATCACACTCACAGGCAGAAATACACACACCCAGGGGGAAAAGATAACATATTTACCCAGGAATAAGTGTGCAAAACATGGGTACATTAGTGTTTAAAGTTGTGGGAAATGTTTTAATTCAGGAGGTTTTAAGTGTGGCTTCACTTGTATCACACACCCAGGGCGAAAAGATAACATATTTACCCAGGAATAAGTGTCTGAATCATGGGTACATTAGTGGTCAGAGTCGTGGGAAATGTTTTAATTCAGGAGGTTTTAAGTGTGGCTTCACTTGTATCACACACCCAGGGTGAAAAGATAACATATTTACCCAGGAATAAGTGTCTGAATCATGGGTACATTAGTGGTCAGAGTCGTTGGAAATGTTTTAATTCAACAGGAGAGGGTAATTCACTTCTTACCCAGTGAACAGGGCTGCAAACATGGCTACATGAGTGTTAAAATACTGTCAAACTCTTTTAATTCAGTCATAATAGTCGTTTTTAGACAGTGTCCATTGGACGCCATAAACATACGGAGTTATGGACATAAACGTGTCAGTATAGACAGGAAAATGTACATATTAATCATATTTATGTTGTTAAATGTACAGGAAGCTAAAAACAGCAGAATCACTGCTTTTAGCAGGGTATCAGAGACCCAGAGACCCAGGGTACAGCACCTCGCTGTGTTACCCAGAAAACATGGCTCTGATCAGGGCTAAAGTAATGTTATAAACTGGTGAATCTGTTTAAATGCAGGCAGCAGAGTCACTGCTGTTAGCAGGGTCTCAGTGGCCCATAGACCCAGGGTACAGCACCTCGCTGTGTTACCCAGAAAACATGGGTCTGATCAGGGCTAAAGTAATGTTATAAACGGGTGAATCTGTTTAAATGCAGGCAGCAGAGTCACTGCTGTTAGCAGGGTCTCAGAGACCCATAGACCCAGGGTGAAAAGATAACATGTTTACCCCGCTAAAGTGTTAAAAACATGGGTATATTAGTGCTCAAACTCGATTATAATGTTTTCATTCCGGAGGTTTTAAGTGTGGTTTCACTTGTCCCACACACCCAGAGTGAAAAGATAACATGTTTACCCCGCTAAAGTGTTAAAAACATGGGTATATTAGTGCTCAAACTCGATTATAATGTTTTAATTCCAGAGGTTTTAAGTGTGGTTTCACTTGTCCCACACACCCAGAGTGAAAAGATAACATGTTTACCCCGCTAAAGTGTTAAAAACATGGGTATATTAGTGCTCAAACTCGATTATAATGTTTTAATTCCGGAGGTTTTAAGTGTGGTTTCACTTGTCCCACACACCCAGAGTGAAAAGATAACATGTTTACCCCGCTAAAGTGTTAAAAACATGGGTATATTAGTGCTCAAACTCGATTAAACTGTTTTAATTCCGGAGGTTTTGAGTAAACTGATAGGCAGCTGGAGTAACATGTACATTGAGACGCATTGTGACATATCATCATCACTTTCAATGTTAACCTTGTACATAGGAGGCACAATTCGCTTACCCAGGGATACGAATTGCAGTTTCGACGCCGGCCCCTAGCCTTCGGCCGGGTCAGAATGACAATTGTCAGCGATCCGGTGAAGGCCTTAGCTCTGGCCCAAGAGTTGTCCGTCCTCTTGGCCAAGGGCGCAATCGAGCCAGTGGACCCTCTGCTTCAGTCCGGGGGGTTCTACTCGGCGTACTTTCTTGTGGGCAAGAAAGTGGGCCATGAGGGCCTACCTGACACCTCATCGTGTGGACGACATTTCCCACCATCTTCCCATCTTCAGACTGGGCAAGAGGGTGCCTTACATCCAGTTCCTCCGGCTCTTAGGCAGACTGACGGCTGCCTCAGCTGTTGTGCCCTTAGGCCTGCTGTCGCTGCGCCCCATGCAGATGTGGCTGAACAGCCTTCACTTGGACGCCAAGTGGCACAGGCACCAGAGAGTCAGGGTGTCTCAGCGGTGCCTCCACTCTCTGTTCCGCTGGAGGGACAGGGCCTATGGGTGTGCCCATGGGCGCCATCCCATCCCACCGGGAGACTGTCACTGTGGATGCGTGTCTCTCGGGGTGGGGTGCGGCGTGGCAGGGCAGGACTGTTCAGGGTCAGTGGTCTGCCCAGGAAGGTGCACGCCATATCAATGTGCTGGAGCTTCGGGCTGTGTTGCTCGCACTCATGCACTTTTTACCCCAACTGGTGGGCAGGCATGTGCTCGTTCGTTCGGACAACATGTCCGCCGTTGCCCAAATCAACCACCAGGGGGGCATCAGGTCCACACAGTTGCTCCAGGTTTCACAGAGCCTCTTGCCTTGGGCGCTCCCCCGCCTCGCCAGTCTGCGGGCAGTCTTTCTGCCAGGAGACCTGAATCAGGTCACAGATTTCCTCTCACGGCACAAGTCTCCACCGGGGGAGTGGAGGCTTCACCCAGAGGTGGTGGAGACAATTTGGAGCCTTTTCGGCAGGGCCGAGGTGGACCTCTTTACCTCGGAAGAGTCGAGGCACTGCCCCCTCTGGTTCTCCTAGACAGAGGTGACCAGCCCGATGGGTCAGGACGCTCTGGCGCACGACTGGCCGGACATTCTCCTGTATGCCTTCCCGTCACTGCCTCTGATACTTCAGACGCTTCAGAGGGTCCTTACTCAGGGGCATAGGCTCCTTCTGGTCGCCCCCCGCTGGCCGGGGAGAGTCTGGTTCCCACTGCTGCGCAGTCTCTGCTGCAGCCCACCATGGCGTCTCCCCGACAGGAAGGACCTTCTGTCACAGCTCAAGGGTCAGATTTGGCATCCCGACCCTCACCGCCTTCAGCTCGGGGCCTGGCCTCTGCGGGGCCCAACCCACTGTTGAGTGGTTTCGCGGCATCTGTCAGGGAAACTATCCTGAATGCCAGAGCACCATCCACTCGAGCACAGTATGAGTGCAAGTGGAAGCTCTTCTCCCACTGTCTCCTCAGTAAATGTTAGATTAAATCTGATACAATTTAAAGTTCTACATAGGTTGCACTACTCAAAAGTTAAAGTAAACAAGATGTATTCCAGCGTATCAGCATTATGTAACAAATGTAAAAATCAAGCTGGCACCCTTACATACCAATTCTGGACATGCCCCATCCTCCACTCATTCTGGACTTCTGTATTTGATTTTTATTCAAAAGCATTTGACAAGCAATTGAAGCCTGATCCCCTTGTGGCCATTCTGGGGTCCACGAGTGACACTGATCTGAACTATGGCAGTGACAAATGGCCGGTGTTTTTGGGTACTGTTTTGGCTAAAAAACTTATTTTGAGGTTATGGAAGTCTGATACTGTGCCCAGGGCCGTATCCAGGATTTGCTAAATACCGAGGTCCAAACATGCTAGGGGGGTTCGGGGGTGTACTCCCCCGTGATTTTGGGGATTTTCATAATCTAGTTAGGTGCTTTTTAAGTCCTGTGGGGGGTCACAAATTGGATAATATATTGATTTCAAACCATGTCAGTGGGCTGCAGCATCAATTATTCTTGAAAGTGTAATGCATAAGAATCAGTTGATTGTTACATATTAATGATCTGGACATGCAGAAGAGGCTAAAATGGTCAACATTCATTTTCCATGTCTCTCTCCTTTCCATAACCCGCCCCCTCTCTTCCATCTTCTTTAGTCTCTCTGTCCTCTACTCTTTCTCTTTGTTCAATCTCTCCCTCGTTGTTCACTTTTTGCTCCTCCTCACTTGTCGCTCCTGCCAGTGATTTAAAAGCAATTCAGCAATTTAGTTCATTTCACTTGTTTGTTTGCATTCTTTTTAAAATAAAAATCAGTTTTGTTTGATTCACAAAAGAGAACAAAGATGTAAGCAAATTGTGTTTTATACAATTGTATGTTATTATGACATCAATCATAACTGCAATAGATGTATGTTGTTAAAAGTATGCCTATTGTCTATATTGTAAATGAAGATAGATAGATAGATAGATAGATAGATAGATGGATAGATAGATAGATAGATAGATGGGGTTATTAAGCCTACATTCTTTTGTGTGACTGTACCTGCAGTTCCTCCCTGACTTCCATCACTTTCTCTCTCTCTCTCTCTCTCTCTGCCTGTCCTGTCTCTTCCTTACCAAAGCTGAGCTTCGACTGGCATAGTCTTTTCATTATATCTGAGTCAGTGTAAAAAGAAAACAATACAATGTTATATCTTCAATGTTTACTCAAATTGAAATAAAAGAAAAGCATTACAACGTTTGTTAAAAGGTAATCCTTCTGGCATTGGATGAATGTAATTAACTTTAGCTCTCTAGCTACAGTAGTTTATTCACGCAATGTAAACCAAAGTATAGCCTATAGCTGCAATATAAGTTAGTGTGCATGTTGTCGGACGTCCACTGACTAACGTAGAGCGTTCACACTGGATCTGCTGGTCATATGATGTCCTGTGAGGAACAGAAACACAAGCAGCCCACTGGACTCACATCTCTAGATACCTCATCACTCCTCCGCTGCTCCGATACAAGTCCGGGCTGCGGTGGTTTGTTGATACATGTCGTCTTCTTCTGTTTGCTTTAATCAAGGCTACGTAGTTATGCAGCGCCCCCAATGTCAGTAAATGGAAGTACTACAAAGAACCCCGTTTAGTGCCGTTATTTCATACGTTTTTTTATACGCAGCTCGGAAATAATTACCGAGGTCCGGACCCCGGTGACCTCAATGGTGGATACGGCCCTGACTGTGCCTACATTCGAGATGTGGCTGAGAGAGTTGGGTGAGATCCTCTACCTGGAGAAACGTAGGCCCCACTCACACGGGAACGTTTGCGTTTATGCACAGTATGCGTATTCAAAAAAGTCTTCCGTTCACATGCATTCGTTTCATTTAACGTGTCTGTTCAAACGAGGCCGCTGGAAACGCTGTAGTACATATGCCGGGACTGTAAGTGGCGCTGTAACTTCCGCCAAAATACACCAAAAGCAGCGAAGAAGAGCAGCCCGAGCAGCCCCGCAGCAATGTTGCCATGGCTACCCTTCTGTTTAAGCCCCGCGGTGTATTTAGCAACATGTAGTTCATGTAATTCTCCATGTCCACTTGTTGCTGATGGTTGTGGTAGAGGAGCTGTAGATTTTGCACTAATATCTGTAGCATGGTCAGTAGCAGTAGCACTAGCAGTAGCTACTGACAGGAGGAAGTGTGTGTGGTGATTGCTGGTATTCAGCGGGATATAGTCATTTCCTCAGCATATGGATAAATGCAACGGGGAAGTTAACTGAAAGAAACCGAATCTGTGGATATTGCATCGACCGACCAAGAAGCACGTCTCTGTGGAGAGGACGCGCTCAGAAAGAGAGATATTCTCTACAAACACCGGGTGAGATCGCTCCTTTGTCAATATAATGGATCAATGCATGAAATCTGACTCTGTTTATTTTGTTTAAGGAGTATATTGGGCGTTAACAATTCTGGTTTGCCTTTTATAATATTATTTCATTCAAGAACCCCTTGTGCGTTTAATTAACACAGCTATTTTTGATAGTTGATCGTTACAGATGGCGACTGGCCATGCTACAGCAGTGAGCAAGAGAGGCGGGGCTATCGCTATTTTTTCAGGAAATATTCGTATAGAGGTGATTACACAGACTCGGTTGACCCCCCAGAGCGTTTCGTTTGCAAATCTATCCACCTTGGGACCCGTTATCGTTTGTGGGGTCCGTTTCTATCGGCCTCGTGTAAATAATAGGGCTATACGCACGCGAAACTATGCAGATACAAGCAGTTTTCTCCTCGTGTAAACGGCGCCTTAGATTCAAGAATGCAGGAAGGGGGAGAGTGTTTGATAAGGCCTGGGCTCCAGTGATGAGACACTTAAGAGGTCTGGGTGAGGATGAAGGTGTGGGATGAATGATCAATAATGTTAATCCTGTAACTTTTATCTTGTTGTTTTTTTTGTTTTTTTTTCAATTTGCTATGTACATTTTTTATTTTTCCTGATGTGCTCTCTTGGACTGCCCTCTTGTTTCTGGCATGAATATTGCATTTCTTGTTATCTCGCCCATGGATGTGTTTTAAAACCGCCAACAGCCTAATTGTACTAGTATGTTCTGAATCCGCTGTTTTGTTGTTACTGAAAATGGAAAATATGATTGCTTTGATATATCAATGCGGTTGGTACAACACATTTCTGCAATAAAAATATTATTATTAAAAAAAAAAAAAGAACATGTTAAAACATGTTAAAACACAGGCAGTGGGCTGTAAGGAGCAGTAAGGTCAGTGTTGGCAGAGCGTCTCCCCATCCCATTCAAATTCTTGACTGAAAGAGCAGTGTTGCCTACAGTACATGTAAATGGATAGCATTGCCTATATGCATTTGAAAATAATTAGTACCCCCCTCTGAGTGACTACGTGTTGAGTTCACATCTTGACTTTACTTCCTGATTTTTGGAAGACAAGACTGACCCAAGATACCTGTACATAGTGGAAAGTGAAATTGACATTGTCAAATTTAATAAAAATACTAAATAATGTTCACATTTGGGAACCGATTGGAAACATAGGACTCAATCTTTTGCTTCACATTGAGGGGAAGAGGCATTTTCCCATTGGTCCCAGTCCAGTTGGTTCTTTTCACCATTCTCCCATATGTTACAAATGGCTGTCTAGCCCTGTTTGTTTTTTTGACCTTTCAGATGTTGTTGTATAGCCTCTGGAGCAGAAATGAAAGAGTTTTAAAAATGTTTACGTTTTGGTAAGTTTTTAGGGAAATGTTGTAATATTGCAACGTTGGCCTTAGGTGGGAGCAGAATTTCTGTATTTCTACTCACATTGTCTGAATAAATATATTGAACAACTAAGGGTTCATTTGCAGGATTGATTGCTTACTTAGCCCTATATCAGTATATAGCATGAATAATAATCACACATCAGTCATATTTGTTATGAATAATCATTTATCATTTATTAAATAGTAAGTCGCTTTGGATAAAAGCGTCAGCTAAATGCAATTTATGAAAGCCTCACTCAGGATTTTTTCACTCAGAAGTGTTTTTATTGCTCTTGGGGCATTAAAAACAAGATTTTAACTTGAGTTTTTTATATAATATCTGCATTTTCTCTTTTGAAAAACTAAGTCTTAGTTTGGCCATAGTTATTTAATATATAAAGACTATATATTATTGAATTACAAGATTAGATATACTTTATTTGATCTAAAATATTGATGTGTTCAAATGCTCTTCTAAACAAAACTGAAAGTCCATGAAAAGCTGTCTTCCTGTATTTGTGAATGAAGCGCCATCTCCTGGTTAAATCCTGAAATTTAAAATCTGGCAACGCCCTCTTGGAAAATAGTGGGAGGGCTTAACATTCCCAGATACTGGTCTTTGGCAGGTCTTAGGCAGGTAACTGGCAGGTAGCAGGCAGGAAGCTGTATGCTGGAGTCTGAAATAAACTGCTCCATCTGTACAGGCCCGGCATATGTACTACAGCGTCTCCAGCGGGTCGAGCGGTCTCGTCTGGACGGACACGTTTCTTGAGCCGATTCCGTGTGGACGGAAGACTTTTTTGATATCGACTAACCCCTAGATTCCACCGGGTCCGTCTGCGCCGCGTTACGGCTGCGCCGCGGTTTTGGTCCGGCCTCCTCCGGCATCATACCCTACCAGGCGCGTTTCAGAAGCATTTCAGAAGCGGAGCGTCTTGCCTGCCGGCTCGCAGTTTTTGTTGATTTGGGCATATTTCCTGGACAGGCTACTTTGTACAGACAAAGTTAATAATAACTGTAATATTCCTGTTATAAACGACATGAATCAAAGATGTGTTGCTGTATTTTAGTGGTAAAAAAATGCATTCATCATCATAATTATTCTATATATATAATTTACACAGTGCCTGTAAACCGGAGGAGAACGCTGGCATTTCTCCTCCTACTTGAAAAACTACGGAGGGATAGGGTCTGCAAAATTAGTTTGTGTGTGTGTATATATATATATATATATATATGCTATATGCTCTGAACGTTCCACTTCCTGCCTGCCCGACCTTACGTTACGGCTGCGCCCCGTCAAAAATAGGATTCATCCTCATTTTAGAGGAGCCCTGCGCCGAGCCGCTTCTGGGACGCTTCTGGGACGCTTCTGGGACGCTTCTGGGACGCTGGGACGCTTCTGAGCCGTAACGCGCCGCGTGTGGTGGAATAGCACCCATTGACTAGAGTGGCCGCGATCGCCGTGAGCGCCGCGAGCGCCGTGAGCGCCGCGACGCACGGCGGACGGACCCGGTGGAATCTAGGGGTAAGGTTTGTTTTCGTCTCCGTGTAAACATAGCCTGATTGTGTTGATTGTTGACTGCTCGGTTGGTTGACTGAAGGATTTGTGGCTCAAAGATTAGATGACTGTTTGCTGGCTGCTTTGTTATCTGATTGAACGACTGTTTCTTTGGATGGCTGCTCTGTCGCCATTGTGTCTCCATGGCATTACTCTTTCTGTATAATATTATTTATCTGGGATTAGGAAAACACAAACAGTGTTTATTAGCCTTAACTCACAGAAACCACCACAGGCAGATCAGCTGATGATGTCATGCCTTGCTCTGATTGGTTGGCCCTGACTTCCTCCTCCCCCTCCCTCTCCCTCTCTTCATCACCCTGCCTTCTTCTCTCAGTCATCCGCCTCTATTCAACAACACCCACCTCTCTCTCTCTCTCTCTCTCTCTCTCTCTCTCTGTCTCTGTCTCTCTCTCTCTCTCTCTCTCTCTCTTGCGCCTCCTCTTTCTGTCCCTCTCCTCTCCGTTACACTCTGCTCCTGCCAGGAAGCTGATGCTGATGCTGATGATGTGACATTGTGGCCAGCCAATGCCGATAGCAGGAGAGTGGGGAAGGGGTGTGTTCAGAGGCTGAGCTTGGGTGAGATCGATGCTGCTGAGGAGACCACGGAAGAAGAAGGAGAAGAGAGAGAGGTAGAGGAGGGTGGGGGAGGCCTTGTCCGAGCTAAGGAGCGCCAGCACTGGCTTATTAAAAGAGGAGAAGAGGAGGAAGAGGAGGAGGGAGGGAGAAAGCTGTCGCATGTTAGAGGGGTATCAACCTGTGCTGTCATGGACAAATATCGACCAAAGAGACCTACCACCCTGGCTCTGTTCCCACAGCGGCCACAAGCCGGCACCCAGGTAGGAGTTTGGGAGGATCCCTGCTCTGAGACGGCTACAGTGTGTGTTAATGTGTGTGTGTGATCAGGCAGCTGTGGCATCAAGTGAAAATGGGTTACTGTGTGTGTGTGTGTGTGTGTGTGTGTGTGTGTGTGTGTGTGTGTGTGTGTGTGTGTGTGTGTGTGTGTGTGTGTGTGTGTGTGTGTGTGTGTGTGTGTGTGTGTGTGTGTGTGTGTGTGTGTGTGTTTCCTGGGTGGATCATTTTTGATGAGGCAGCAAAGGATAACATTGTATCAGTGTGTGTGTCTGTTTGTGGCAGTGGGTCAGTTTCTGAAAATGGATGAACTCTAGCTGTACATTTCCTCAGTAAAAAGGCTCCTGCATTGTGTATTGGCGGCAGTATTCCTGGGAGAAACACATCATGTTTGTGTATCCCCCAGTAGGTGGGCAGCTGGGAGTTCATTGGCTTGCTCAAGGACACGTTGACTGACTGGCTGTGTGTGGATTGACCCTCATTGCGCTATTAAATAGGAGCCTTCAAGCTGTTCTGCCATCTTGTGAAATACACATGTGTAAGGATGGGTCAGTTGTTACAGAGAAACAGAAGAAGAGGATAATGCAAAGCCAAGTCAAAAAAGGTCTATAAAACAAGTCTGGATGATAGTGAGGTTCCTGGCTCAGTGAGGATGGTCTCTGGAGGGGGCCAGCAGGACTGAGTGGCTCTCACTCCGCAGTATATGCCTGTGTATTCCTTTAAATTAGCTGCATCCTGTTTACTGTGAGCAGATCAGAGGAGAGTCTGTTACCCTAACCTGGGTTTCCATTCAGCATCAACATCCAAATCTCAATATAGGGAGGTGCTTATGTCCATTGGAACATCAAATAAAATCAGTGTTGTTGTGTCAATACTGAGACAACAGAAATATGGTGTTGATTTGGGCAGATATTAAACAAACTATACTTATAAATATAGACATGTTGCATGTAGAATGAAAATGCACAACATACTGTTGAGAATTGTAAGTTTTGTTCTCATAGCTAAATACTGGATAATATTGCCGATGGCCAGACACATTTGCATTTATAGAATCTTAAAGAGAGAACAGAAATGTGTTCAAAATGTCTCATCTGCTCTGTGTGTTGACATTAATAGCTGATGATCTTCATTACATTACATTACATTGCATTGCATTTAGCTGACGCTTTTATCCAAAGCGACTTACAATAAGTGCATTCGACCAAGAAGATACAAACTAGAAGAAAACAGAATCATATAAGTACATCAGGTTTCATAGAGCCAAAACATTTCAAGTGCTACTCAACTGGCTTTAGATAAGCCAGTTCTTTATTAGTATATAAGTGCTTTGTTAGCAATTCTCTGTTAGTAATTCTATCGCTCGAAGTGGAGTCGAAAGAGATGAGTTTTCAGTCTGCGCCGGAAGATGTGTAGGCTTTCTGCTGTCCTGATTTCAATGGGGAGCTCATTCTTCATTCTCATTCACCTATAAATGCATAAAGTACAAGCTTGTTATGTGTATTTCTTATTAAACAATTTAATTGGATGGTTGACAGTTTAATGTTATTTAATATGTTTCATCCTAAAACAGGAAATATTGAAACATGACAACAATAGTCAAACCCAACCACGGACTGTTGCTCCTAATAATCTTCTCAGTGAGCAGTCAGGTGTAGAGCAGGCTCAAGCAGCTTTTTTGTTTTGCTCTTTCAGAGTTAGTGGGTTAAAGGGCTAAAAGAGGGCACTTTTAATAATAATAAATAAACATTTATTTTTTACAAACAGCAATACATCGGCATCGGTAACTTGTATATATATATATATCAGTCGTCAGGGCCAGCAAGGCCTTCTCTGGCCTAAACACTATCAGAATCCCTGACTAACCTCATATCGTTTTTACATTAACATGTATTGAATGATTTCTAATAGTCTGTTGTCTTCAGTTCATAGCTTTTCTCTGTGTTGCTCTCGGTTGCGCTGCGTCCAGCAATGGTTGTTAATGTTGGAGATTTTATCCAATCATATTTCAGTCAGAATGTGTTGCTGGGTCAAAGAGATCTTTCCTGAGGCCTTCAGAATCAACAGTGCGGGCCTTGTACGATGACGTCTGCATTTTCACGTCCTCTGATTGGATTGTCAGAGCTAGTGAACAGTGTATAGCATGTGTAGCGACCGGTAGTGACCTGCTAGCAAATGGCATCTGTAGCGTCCTTAGCAACCTATACAATCTAAATAGCTTTTGTGTAAATATTAAGACCCACAATGGCTGACAGCGGAGGAGAAATTGATTTGGTGAAGCTAGCAAGTCTGTCGCAGCCCAGACTTGGAGTACTCGAGGCCTGGACTCGGACTCAAGTGCCAATTTTCAGGACTAGTGACTCGACTCGGACTTGTGCAGTGATGGACTTGAACTCTAACTCTTGAATTCTCCCACACTGTTGGTCTCGGACTTGAACTTGGACAACGTGTAATTTCATGAGCAGGAGTTCACTGTTTCATGGTCACTGTTTGAAATGCTGTTCCACTGTTAAAATCATCTCAATTACGTTCTCACCAACAATCCATATAAGGAAATGAAACAACCACTTGAACCCCAAGAATGAATAATATTATATATTTATGTTTATGGCCCATCCCTAATAAAATAAAAGTCATTCAGTAGAGTGAGGGTTTAGTTATGTCAGTGGAATGTTAATGTCTTTTCAGTTTCTATGGATTTTGCAACCACTAAATAAAACGTTTTTATTTGTAAAGCAGCTCTTTGAAGGCAGTCTTGGAACTCGACCCAACCTGGATGATAATAAGCCTTATATTTGTATAGCACCTTTCATACAAAAATTGCTGCCCAAAGTGCTTCACAGCAGTTATATAGACAGAATAAAAGCAATGCAGAAAATAAAAGGATAAAAGCAATGTAGACAATAACAAATATTGATTGATAATAACCAAACCAACAGCTACATTTAAACAAATATATCCACTCAGATGACTCAGACTTGTGAATCGGACTCAGACACGAACAGAGGCAATGATGACTTGACTCGGACTTGACTCAGACTCCTGTTGGGTGACTCAGACTTGGATTCGGACACGAGCACAGGTAGTAATTCTGATTACACGTCTGTTTGTTTCTCAACCATTCTTTGAGTTGACCTTTAAAGCTATTGAGAGTGGGACAATCCCGTATCTCAGTTGGGAGGCTATTCCACAAAGAGCTGCCTTTAACGGAGAGGACATTTTGTCCAAAAGTTGTCCGTCTATGGTGGACTTCACAGTCTCCTCTGGTTTCTGACCTAGTGCAGCGTCCAGTGTGTTTTTTGTGGATGAATTCCCCTAAGGGAGGGGGGGGGGGGGGGGGGGGTGGGGGGGGGGCAGTCCATGTAAACATTTATAAATAAAACACATACTTTTAAAAGACTTCAAATGGTCAAAACTCAAGAAATGGTGTTTCTCAAGGATGGTGCAGTGGTGATATGAATAAGGCTTTCTGTCAAACACCTTGATAGCTCTCTTGTACAGCTGTTCTATTGGTTTAAGGTGTGTGTGCACCGTTGACCCTAACACACTGTTTTTTGTTCGATAAGTAAGACTTAAACCAATGTATAGAAAAAATTGAAATGAGTCAGCTTTGTAAGGCAAGGCAAGGCAAGGTAAGGCAAGGCAAGTTTATTTATATAGCACTTTTCTGTACACGACAATTCAAAGTGCTTTACAAAACAAATTAAAATACTTTTTAAATCAAATCAAATCAAATCAAATCAAGTTTTATTTATAAAGCACATTTAAAAGCGATTTTTGGTCGAGCCAAAGTGCTGTACATGTAATAAAAACACATTACTACAATCACAATAAAAGACAATAAATTACAACAGATATATATAAAAAATAAAAATAAAACACAAGGAAAAGTCAGGAGTCGTGCTCCGCTCTAACTAGAAGGCCAGAGAGAAGAAGTGTGTTTTTAGTGTAGATTTAAAAACCCCTAGGGTCTGGGCCGACCTCACATGGAGGGGCAGAGTGTTCCAGAGCCTAGGGCCAGCTGCTGCGAAGGCTCGGTGCCCTCGGGTTTTAAGCCTGGTCTTGGGCACTACCAGCAGCAGCTGGTCAGCAGACCTTAAAGCTCTGGTTGGGGTGTAGCGCTGGAGGAGTTCAGCTATATAGGCCGGAGCCAGCCCATTAAGTGCTTTAAAAACAAATAAAAGGATTTTAAAATCAATTCTGAACCGAACTGGAAGCCAGTGTAGTGAGGCCAGAATTGGGGTGATGTGGTCACGCTTTTTGTGGCCAGTCAGCAAACGTGCAGCTGCGTTTTGGACTAGCTGCAGGCGTTTAATTGAGGCCTGGTCCATACCCACATACAGAGCGTTGCAATAGTCCAGTCTTGAGGTAACAAAGGCGTTAATAACCCTTTCTAAGTCATTAAAAGATAAATGCGACTTGGTTTTGGCCGATAGTCTTATTTAAAAAAAAGCAGGATTTGACTACAGTGCTGACCTGCTTGTCGAATTTAAAAGTGCTAGTGAAGGTCACTCCAAGGCAGTGGTTGCGTTAGACATTTTCGTTGTCCGTTATTTTGACGGACAGGATCGTAAAATTTCCGTCATAATCCATTATTACCCGTCATTTTATTTTTCATGTTTTAATGATGAGACATATTTAATATTTATGTTTGGGTACTAAGCAGCAAATGTTCATTCATTCCTTTTTTTTATGATTCATACAGAACTTTTAAGGGCATGGAGAAAAAAAAAGATGAACAGAAACACCGACCGTGCGGTCACTTTTCATGTCAAAACGAATATGAATGATTTATTTTTCCTTGCCACTTGCTTGTCCCTCTGCTGCTGGCTGAACGTTGTCAGTTTTAGTCTTACTGGCTTGTCCTTCATCCTCCACTGCATCAATCCCTCTTTTTTCACCTCGTTTATCCACACCATCACAATTACTGGGCTTATTAAAAAAGCTTCGGACACTCAGCTGCCGTGACATTTTGCGATTGCTAAAGCCGGTTAAACAACGAGGTAATCAACGAGGTCAAATACAAGACTAGACAATAGCTACTTAATATACACACACTCGCCACCAACTGGACAGGGGTGTGAATTACTAAATAATAGTTACAGTAGAGTACAGTAGATCGCCCTCAGTCGACCTGGCCACTAAGGATGTAATATAATGTGGGCCGCTGGTGGACATTTTGGCGCTGTTCCGAGTTGTGTTCTAATCTGTCAAAATGACGGACTGCTTTCAGAGTTTTCCGTCAGTCTTGGAAAAATTACGTCATAGACGGAAAATATTCGGTTAACGCGACCTCTGCTCCAAGGTTCATGACCGAGGGGAGAATGTTTTTTTTGAGAGAGCCCAGAATATCAACCGGAGAGGCTGGAGTTTGGGGTCCAAAAAAGATGACCTTAGTCTTGCTCTCGTTGAGGTTGAGAACGTTTTGCTCAGCCAGGATTTTATCTCTGTTAAGCAGTCCATCAACTGCTGTAGTGAGTGTTTGACATTTGCTTTGAGAGGCAGATATATCTGTACATCGTCGGCGTAGCAGTGGAAGGGAATATTATGTTTTGTGAGAATTGAACCTAGGGGCAGTATGTACAGTAGAAAAAGGATGGGGCCCAGAATCGAGCCTTGGGGAACCCCACAGGTAAGAGGGGCTTTGGCAGAGGAGAAGGCACCTAGCTGTACCAAGAAGCTACGGTCTGTCAGGTAGGACCTGAACCATGCAAGGGCAGAGCCTGTGATGCCAGCGGACTGTTCAAGCCGTGACAACAGACTATGGACTATGGTCCACAGTGTCAAAGGCAGCTGTCAGGTCTAACAGCACCAAGACAGCGGAGCTACCTGAGTCGGCGGCTAGGAGCAGATCATTAAAAACTCTTAAAAGGGCTGTTTCAGTGCTGTGCATGGGTTTGAAGCCAGACTGAAACTTTTCATGGATTCCATGCATGGTTAAAAAAGACTGCAGCTGGGCGTAGACAACTCGCTCCAGGGCTTTTGATAAAAAAGGTAGCTGGGAGATGGGCCTAAAATTTGCGAGAATGGAGGGGTAGAGATTTTTCTTTTTAAGTAGTGGCTTAACCACGGCATGTTTGAAGGCAGCTGGGACACATCCTGAGCTAAGAGAGGTGTTTAAAAGTAATAAAATACTTGCTCCAACTGAATCAAAAACATCTCTGAGAAGGCGAGAGGGAATGCTGTCTGAGGTGCAGTTTGTCGGCTGCAGGTGCTTGACTACATCCGAGAGAGAAGAGAGGGATACAGGCTCAAAGTGGTCGAGGACAGCAGGGCACAGAAAGGGAGCAGAATCTGGGGTAGCACTAGTGTGGGCTAGCCTAAGAGCAGATACTTTTTCAATAAAAAATTTAAGAAACATATCACAGAGAGTAGTCGATGGGACAATAGAAGAAACATCACAGGGATTAATGATAGAGTTGAGGACATTAAAAAGAACCTGAGGTTTATGGCTGTTTTTGGAGATTAACAGAGAAATGTGCTCTGTTTTGGCTGCTTTGACTGCCGTCTGGTAGTCAGAAAGGCAAGCACGAAGGATTTCTAGGGAGACATGGAGTTTATCCTTTTTCCATTTTCTCTCTGCACGTCTGCAAGCATATGAATGATATGTTATAGGAGCAAATAATTCAGGGAAGAAAGGATAGGCCTACTAAGTATTTCCATCAAACTTTATTTTTAGAAATGTACAAAATGAACATAAATATACATATATACACGGTATATCATCCATTCCTCCCCGTTGTCGGCATCTTGCCAATCGCAGCCAGGCCTCAGTGTGGTAGTCCCGTCCCCGTCATGTATTTTCCGCCAGGATCTGGCTGGACGAAATCAAATGCAAATCACAAAATATTAGAGAAACTTAGTTGTTTTAGATTCGTTAGTAGTAGTTGTGGTAGGAGTGTGGATCTATCTTTATCCATCTATCTAATCAACACAGTAAGCTTGCCAATAATATGCTAACCTAGCTATCTTGTTTACCTTGTTAGCAAACACGATATATCCGTTAGCTCGGAGGAACGGCAACTATAATGAAGTGTAATAAAACTACTATGAACAAAAGCTAGTGGTTCATATTAGGCTAGCAATAACGTGTTTATAATTGCTATCTTATACGGGTAGTCTGCTACGTTCGGTCATTCATTGTAACTGGCATGAATACAATGTTTCCCGCTAGCATGTATAGCTAGCCTCGTTAGCTATACATGCTATCAGCGTCGGAGGAAAGCCAACTGTAATGTACCGTCCTTTGGGGGTCTGTGAGCGGGCAAAGAGAGGAGATTTCCCCGTTGTCTCTGCTGGAAGTGTGAAATAAACAGAGTCCCCATTTCAGGGACACCTCTTGGAGGTCTCTAGGCCGTCCTTTGGGGGTCTGTGAGCGGGCAAAGAGAGGGGATTTCCCCGTTGTCTCTGCTGGAAGTGTGAAATAAACTTAGTTGTTTGATGTTCGTCAGCTTGCCAGCTGGATTACAATGCTAATCTACGTTTGCTAGTTGTTCAGTTGTTCAATATGCTATACTATACTATGAACAACAGATAGTGGTTCATATTAGGCTATCAAGCACATGTTTACAATTGCAATCTTATATGGGTAGTCTGCTACATTCATTGTAGCTGGCATAAAAACAATGTTTTTCCGAGCAAACTCATGTCTAGCTCTTAGTAGCCTTGTTGTTTAGCTCGGTAGCATACACGCTCGGAACGCCAGCTATAATGTAATTACGTTTCGCGACTGACCGTACGGTAAATCACCTGGAGTATACTGTCTATGAGTATTTCGTGTGTGAATGCAGACATTCTCCTGCTATGAGATACATGTATGTAAGGCCATCTGCTGATATTAGAGTTGATATGGAAACGCTAGCAACTTAGTTAGCACAGTTTGCACTGGCTTAGCAGTCCGAAACATGTTTACACATTTAAACAGTCGTGGTAGATACCTTGTTTGATAAATACACAAATAACAATGCAAATTTACAGGTTGTGTACCCGAATCTTCCCCTGCTCCAAACGGTCCAAACAAACTAGGAATAGCATCGTCCTTCAGTTTCAAATGCTGTGCATATCCGGCCTCAAACTGGGCAATGTTTTGGAAGCTTTCGTCTGTGAAATGCCGCACACACAGTAACGTTCTTCGAACCTCTGAAGGAACAGTGTTAAAAAGAAATTTCAACCACTGACTTCGTCGTGGTTCTTCCGTCGGTAGGACAAACAGCTCAGATTTCTCCTCACATTTCAGGAAACAGGTCCTTGGCAGTGGCATGACTGGATCGATTGTGAACTGAACCAGAGCTTCCAACAGTAAATGTTAGGCTGGCAGAGGGTGCGGCCAGCGCCGCTGGGTGTGGCCATAGCTCTTCGGGATTGGTCCATTTAGTTCCGGGTACCGCATGACATCATGCCGTACCCGGAACTAAATGGAAGACTCAAATGGGCAGTGACGTATCTCCAACGAGGCGTTTTGGGGAGGTATTTTCTGTGTTAGAGTTTTACTCGCTACAGGGTGTACTTTGAGGGTTTTGACTCTGCACACCGTTTACATGCATAAAAACCTTCATAACACACAAGGGGACGGGTAATAACCGGAAAAGCATGACATGGGCCCTTTAAGATATTCATTGCTATCGGGATGTTAAGAGCATTCCATGGAATATAACAAAAAGTGTATCTCGAGCCGGTTTCTCAACTTACCTACCCCACCTTTAACATCCCGATAGCAATGAATATCTGAAGTGCTTTGACAAAAAATCCATAAAAAAATGTCATCTGTGGAAGCCATAGTACTGTAAAAAGTACGACCAATCATTTTAGCCGGCCCGGCTAAAATAACTGGATGGCCTACCTGCCTGTCAGCCTTCCATCTGTGCACAAACTTATCTCGTGCCCTCATTGGTCATGTGCGCGTTCGTGTGTGTTGGAGGAGGGGCTCTGTAAGGAAGTGGCAGATTTTCTCCGGTCGTGTATTTTCAAATTCTAGCGATCTCGAGCCAGTTTCTCCAAAATGACCTACCCCACCTTTAATGTAAATTAAAATTAAAATGTGAAGGAATGTGTGTATAACAAAATACATCCGTCATAAACAACACCGGAAACAGACATAGGCAAGATCCTCAGCTCGGTGATTGTATGTTTTAGCCACAATGCACGTTGGGATATGGTGTTTATGCGATGTGAAATCCGAAAACATTTAAAAAAAATTAAATAATACTTTATTCCGAGTGTGCTTGCTTTTCTCTTTGGAAGTCATCACATAACGGCATTGTAATACACGGTTTGGCTGCATTAAATATGACACATCTGCCGTAGTTCTTTATTTATAGAGCCCTGATTAGAAGACTTCTGGACAAACAGGAAGAACTGCCGCCGAAACTGAATACGTTACGTGGATCATAAATATATCAGCAATTAAACAACATCTTACATTTCTTTTCACACAATACGTCTCCTTGCAGTATCAATACTAATTCGGCTGACTTTTATATTTGATCCAATTGGTAGATAGGCTGTATTTACACCATAACGGTGCACAGCTGATAGAAAGGCACATCTAGTGGTTAAAGCACGTTATTGCATTTTATTATTTTTCACAAAAATGAAACCCTCGATAGCAAAAACAGAATTAACTGTCATTAGTAAACCACTCAAATAAAAAGATCATAAGTGGTTTTGTTTTACATATATTTTAAGGATAATAATAGCAATGTAACACTGTCTATGACACTTACTGTATAACACTGATTTGAAAAACATACAGAAAAAACTAATTCACTGCCCTTAATAAAGTATTTAAATATACATTTCAGGTGTGCTGTTTTGTTTAGATCATTAACATCTGGAGCTCTTTTAATGTCCTTTTTGATTATTGTTACACCAGGTCTTGTCAAAACCTTTATTCCATATTCAATATCCATTACTAAACAAAACAGCAATTCTACTCCACTACAATTCAGAGGTTAACCTGGTATTTTTACTCCACTACATTTATTTTAGTTACTTTGCAGATTCTGATTAATGATGTGAAATATAAACAAGCCTTAAATCAGACTTTAGTTACACCTGAGTAAAATTCAGGGAAAGGTGATTGTCAAGTGCCAACAATCAGGAGAGATATTTGATAGTTGCTGCTTGAGAAGACTAAACATTTATCTGCAGATCCCTATAAAGTATATTCATTACTCGTTATTCTCTACTAATAGTTAATTAAAGACTGTATATAATGGCTATTTTGCACATCCCTTTCAAGATTTCAAGATTTTCTAAGGTTTATTGACATATCATATACACAACTAATTCAATAACGTGCTTTAACCACTAGGCGGTGCACACAAGGTACAAACATCACAGACAGAAAGGTATATCCGTCATTTAACAGTAAGCTATTGAAATTCTGAATCCATAGATGTGACTCCCATCACCCAAAACCCCTGACTATTCTCTCAACTCAGTATTTACATTCTTATATTCAAAGAAAATCAGTAATATCTTTAAAAACTACAAGTCCCTTTCTATCAGCTGTGCACCGTTATGGTGTAAATATAACCTATCTACCAATTGGATCAAATATAAAAGTCAGCCGAATTAGTATTGATACTGCAAGGAGACGTATTGTGTGAAAAGAAATGTAAGATGTTGTTTAATTGCTGATATATTTATGATCCACGTCACGTTTTCAGTTTTGGTGGCAGTGCTTCCTGTTTGTCCAGAAGTCTTCTCATCAGGGCTCTATACATACAGAACTACGGCAGATATGTAATATTTAATGCAGCCGAACCGTGTATTACAATGCCGTTATGTGATGACTTCCAAAGAAAATAATTTTCGCAGATTTTCTTGTTGCCCTAGCTGGTCGACACCTCTTTTAGC